>NW_027017961.1:300000-399848 GCF_032854445.1 Liolophura sinensis
AAAATGAATATTGCAATTATTATATTAGCATATGTAGTCACAAGATGAACATTGTAATCATTATTATAGCATATGTAGTTACAAGATGAACATTGTAATCATTATAAAAACATCATCAGTTACAAGGTGAACATTGTAATCAGTATAAAAGCATGCTCAGTTGCAAAATGGACATTGTAATCATTACATTAGCATATTCACTTACAAGATGAACATTGTAATCATTATAATAATGTGCTCAGTTACAAGGTGAACAATGTAATCTTTGTAGTAGCATGTTCAGTTACAAAGTGAACATTGTAATCCTTATAATTGCATGTTCAGTTACAAAGTGAACATTGTAATCATTATAAAAACATCATCAGTTGCAAGGTGAACATTGTAATCAGTATACAAGCATGCTCAGTTGCAAAATGGACATTGTAATCATTACAATAGCATATTCAGTTACAAGATGAACATTGTAATCATTATAATAATGCGCTCAGTTACAAGGTGAACCATGTAATCATTGTAATAGCATGTTCAGTTACAAAGTGAACATTGTAATCCTTATAATTGCATGTTCAGTTACAAGATGAACATTGTAATCATTATAAAAACATAAACAGTTACAAGGTGAACATTGTAATCAGTATACAAGCATGCTCAGTTGCAAAATGGACATTGTAATCATTACATTAGCATATTCACTTACAAGATGAACATTGTAATCATTATAATAACATCATCAGTTACAACATAAGCATTGTATTCATTATATTAGCTCGTTCACTTACAAGATAAACATTGTAATCATTATAAAAGCATGTTCAGTTACAAGGTGAACATAGTAATCATTTTAAAAACATGCTCAGTTGCAAGATGAAGATTGTAATCGACATAATAGCATGTTCAGTTATAAGATGAACATTGTAATCATTATAAAAACATCATCAGTTGCAAGGTGAACATTGTAATCAGTATACAAGCATGCTCAGTTGCAAGATAAACATTGTAATCATTACATTAGCATATTCACTTACAAGATGAATATTGTAATCATTATAATAACATCATCAGTTACAAAGTAATCATTGTATTCATTATATTAGCACGTTCAATTACAAGATGAACATTGTAATCATTATAATATCATTTTCAGTTACAAGATAAAGATTGTAATCGACATAATAGCATGTTCAGTTACAAGATGAACATTGTAATCATTGTAATAGCATGTTCAGTTACAAAGTAAACATTGTAATCATTATAATAGCGTTAACGGTTACAAAATCACCATTGTAATCAATATAATAGCATGCTCAGTTACAAAATGAATATTGCAATTATTATATTAGCATATGTAGTCACAAGATGAACATTGTAATCATTATTATAGCATATGTAGTTACAAGATGAACATTGTAATCATTATAAAAACATCATCAGTTACAAGGTGAACATTGTAATCAGTATAAAAGCATGCTCAGTTGCAAAATGGATATTGTGATCATTACATTAGCATATTCACTTACAAGATGAACATTGTAATCATTATAATAATGTGCTCAGTTACAAGGTGAACAATGTAATCTTTGTAGAAGCATGTTCAGTTACAAAGTGAACATTGTAATCCTTATAATTGCATGTTCAGTTACAAAGTGAACATTGTAATCATTATAAAAACATCATCAGTTGCAAGGTGAACATTGTAATCAGTATACAAGCATGCTCAGTTGCAAAATGGACATTGTAATCATTACAATAGCATATTCAGTTACAAGATGAACATTGTAATCATTATAAAAACATAAACAGTTACAAGGTGAACATTGTAATCAGTATACAAGCATGCTCAGTTGCAAAATGGACATTGTAATCATTACATTAGCATATTCACTTACAAGATGAACATTGTAATCATTATAATAACATCATCAGTTACAACATAAGCATTGTATTCATTATATTAGCTCGTTCACTTACAAGATAAACATTGTAATCATTATAAAAGCATGTTCAGTTACAAGGTGAACATAGTAATCATTTTAAAAACATGCTCAGTTGCAAGATGAAGATTGTAATCGACATAATAGCATGTTCAGTTATAAGATGAACATTGTAATCATTATAAAAACATCATCAGTTGCAAGGTGAACATTGTAATCAGTATACAAGCATGCTCAGTTGCAAGATAAACATTGTAATCATTACATTAGCATATTCACTTACAAGATGAATATTGTAATCATTATAATAACATCATCAGTTACAAAGTAATCATTGTATTCATTATATTAGCACGTTCAATTACAAGATGAACATTGTAATCATTATAATATCATTTTCAGTTACAAGATAAAGATTGTAATCGACATAATAGCATGTTCAGTTACAAGATGAACATTGTAATCATTGTAATAGCATGTTCAGTTACAAAGTAAACATTGTAATCATTATAATAGCGTTAACGGTTACAAAATCACCATTGTAATCAATATAATAGCATGCTCAGTTACAAAATGAATATTGCAATTATTATATTAGCATATGTAGTCACAAGATGAACATTGTAATCATTATTATAGCATATGTAGTTACAAGATGAACATTGTAATCATTATAAAAACATCATCAGTTACAAGGTGAACATTGTAATCAGTATAAAAGCATGCTCAGTTGCAAAATGGATATTGTGATCATTACATTAGCATATTCACTTACAAGATGAACATTGTAATCATTATAATAATGTGCTCAGTTACAAGGTGAACAATGTAATCTTTGTAGAAGCATGTTCAGTTACAAAGTGAACATTGTAATCCTTATAATTGCATGTTCAGTTACAAAGTGAACATTGTAATCATTATAAAAACATCATCAGTTGCAAGGTGAACATTGTAATCAGTATACAAGCATGCTCAGTTGCAAAATGGACATTGTAATCATTACAATAGCATATTCAGTTACAAGATGAACATTGTAATCCTTATAATAATGCGCTCAGTTACAAGGTGAACCATGTAATCATTGTAATAGCATGTTCAGTTACAAAGTGAACATTGTAATCCTTATAATTGCATGTTCAGTTACAAGATGAACATTGTAATCATTATAAAAACCTAAACAGTTACAAGGTGAACTTTGTAATCAGTATACAAGCATGCTCAGTTGCAAAATGGACATTGTAATCATTACATTAGCACATTCACTTACAAGATGAACATTGTAATCATTATAATAACATCATCAGTTACAACATAAGCATTGTATTCATTATATTAGCTCGTTCACTTACAAGATAAACATTGTAATCATTATAAAAGCATGTTCAGTTACAAGGTGAACATAGTAATCATTTTAAAAACATGCTCAGTTGCAAGATGAAGATTGTAATCGACATAATAGCATGTTCAGTTACAAGATAAACATTGTAATTATTATAAAAACATCATCAGTTGCAAGGTGAACATTGTAATCATTATAATAATGTGCTCAGTTACAAGGTGAACAATGTAATCTTTGTAATAGCATGTTCAGTTACAAAGTGAACATTGTAATCCTTATAATTGCATGTTCAGTTACAAAGTGAACATAGTAATTATTATAAAAACATCATCAGTTGCAAGGTGAACATTGTAATCAGTATACAAGCATGCTCAGTTGCAAAATGGACATTGTAATCATTACAATAGCATATTCAGTTACAAGATGAACATTGTAATCATTATATTAATGCGCTCAGTTACAAGGTGAACAATGTTATCATTGTAATAGCATGTTCAGTTACAAAGTGAACATTGTAATCCTTATAATTGCATGTTCAGTTACAAGATGAACATTATAATCATTATAAAAACATAAACAGTTACAAGGTGAACATTGTAATCAGTATACAAGCATGCTCAGTTGCAAAATGGACATTGTAATCATTACATTAGCATATTCACTTACAAGATAAAAATTGTAATCATTATAATAACATCATCAGTTACAACATAAGCATTGTATTCATTATATTAGCTCGTTCACTTACAAGATAAACATTGTAATCATTATAAAAGCATGTTCAGTTACAAGGTGAACATTGTAATCTTTATAAAAACATGCTCAGTTACAAGATGAACATTCTAATCATTATAATAGCATGTTCAGTTACAAGGTGGACATTGTAAGTATAAAAGCATGCTCAGTTGCAAAATGGACATTGTAATCATTACACAAGCATATTTAGTTACAAGATGAATATTGTAATCATTATAATAACATCATCAGTTACAAAATGAACATTGTATTTATTAAATTAGCACGTTCAATTACAAGATGAACATTGTAATCATTATAATATCATGCTCAGTTGCAAGATAAAGATTGTAATCGACATAATAGCATGTTCAGTTACAAGATGAACATTGTAATCATTATAAAAACATAAACAGTTACAAGGTGAACATTGTAATCAGTATACAAGCATGCTCAGTTGCAAAATGGACATTGTAATCATTACATTAGCATATTTACTTACAAGATGAATATTGTAATCATTATAATAACATCATCAGTTACAACATAAGCATTGTATTCATTATATTAGCTCGTTCACTTACAAGATAAACATTGTAATCATTATAAAAGCATGTTCAGTTACAAGGTGAACATAGTAATCATTTTAAAAACATGCTCAGTTGCAAGATGAAGATTGTAATCGACATAATAGCATGTTCAGTTATAAGATGAACATTGTAATCATTATAAAAACATCATCAGTTGCAAGGTGAACATTGTAATCAGTATACAAGCATGCTCAGTTGCAAGATGAACATTGTAATCATTACATTAGCATATTCACTTACAAGATGAATATTGTAATCATTATAATAACATCATCAGTTACAAAGTAAACATTGTATTCATTATATTAGCACGTTCAATTACAAGATGAACATTGTAATCATTATAAAAGCATGTTCAGTTACAAGGTGAACATTGTAATCTTTATAAAAACATGCTCAGTTACAAGATGAACATTCTAATCATTATAATAGCATGTTCAGTTACAAGGTGGACATTGTAAGTATAAAAGCATGCTCAGTTGCAAAATGGACATTGTAATCATTACATAAGCATATTTAGTTACAAGATGAATATTGTAATCATTATAATAACATCATCAGTTACAAAATGAACATTGTATTCATTATATTAGCACGTTCAATTACAAGATGAACATTGTAATCATTATAATATCATGCTCAGTTGCAAGATAAAGATTGTAATCGACATAATAGCATGTTCAGTTACAAGATGAACATTGTAATCATTATAAAAACATAAACAGTTACAAGGTGAACATTGTAATCAGTATACAAGCATGCTCAGTTGCAAAATGGACATTGTAATCATTACATTAGCATATTTACTTACAAGATGAATATTGTAATCATTATAATAACATCATCAGTTACAACATAAGCATTGTATTCATTATATTAGCTCGTTCACTTACAAGATAAACATTGTAATCATTATAAAAGCATGTTCAGTTACAAGGTGAACATAGTAATCATTTTAAAAACATGCTCAGTTGCAAGATGAAGATTGTAATCGACATAATAGCATGTTCAGTTATAAGATGAACATTGTAATCATTATAAAAACATCATCAGTTGCAAGGTGAACATTGTAATCAGTATACAAGCATGCTCAGTTGCAAGATGAACATTGTAATCATTACATTAGCATATTCACTTACAAGATGAATATTGTAATCATTATAATAACATCATCAGTTACAAAGTAAACATTGTATTCATTATATTAGCACGTTCAATTACAAGATGAACATTGTAATCATTATAAAAGCATGTTCAGTTACAAGGTGAACATTGTAATCTTTATAAAAACATGCTCAGTTACAAGATGAACATTCTAATCATTATAATAGCATGTTCAGTTACAAGGTGGACATTGTAAGTATAAAAGCATGCTCAGTTGCAAAATGGACATTGTAATCATTACATAAGCATATTTAGTTACAAGATGAATATTGTAATCATTATAATAACATCATCAGTTACAAAATGAACATTGTATTCATTATATTAGCACGTTCAATTACAAGATGAACATTGTAATCATTATAATATCATGCTCAGTTGCAAGATAAAGATTGTAATCGACATAATAGCATGTTCAGTTACAAGATGAACATTGTAATCATTGTAATAGCATGTTCAGTTACAAAGTGAACATTGTAATCCTTATAATTGCATGTTCAGTTACAAGATGAACGTTGTAATCATTATAAAAACATCATCAGTTCCTAGGTGAACATTGTAATCAGTATGCAAGCATGCTCAGTTGCAAAATGGACATTGTAATGATTCCAATAGCATATTCAGTTACAAGATGAACATTGCAATCATTATAATAATGTGCTCAGTTACAAGGAGAACATTGAAATCATTACAATAGCGTGCTCAGTTACAAGGTGAACATTGTAATCATTATAAAAACATGCCCAGTTACAAGATGAACATTGTAATAGTTAAAATAGCATGCTCAAATACAAGATGAGCAATGTAATCATTATAATAGCATGCTCAATTACAAGATGAAAATTGTAATTCGTATAATAGCATGCTCAGTTACAACATGAACATTGTAATCATTATAATAGCATGTTCAGTTACAAGATGAACATTGTAATCAGTATAATAGCATGCTCAGTTACAAAATTAATATTTTAATTATTACACTAGTATGCCCAGTTACAAGATGAACATTGTAATCAGTATAATAGCGTGCTCAGTTACAAGATGAGCAATGTAATCATTATAATAGCATGTTCAGTTACCAGATGAACATTGTAAGAATTATTTTTAGAATAAATCGCTTCCAAACTCTGGTATATTCACCTTAGTTTAACTAAACGCCATCATATCGTATTTATGTTAATTACATGTAATATTTTAATAGGCATGTTCTTAAGTCAAGTGGCCCTTTGTTAGACTGTTTAGCCTTTCAAAACGGAAACTACAGGTATGCATATTTAAGAGAACTTAAGTTTGTCCTTTTTTAAAACCATTTTCTTCATTCCTCAATGAAAAATACATGCATTGTTTCGCACCCCTATTTGCAGCGTTCTGGCAATGGGCCAAATGTGTAGAATACGATATCTGTGAAATTAATCTGACTGCAATAAAATCAGAAAATTCGACCCCAATTCTTTGATGGTTTTCTCTACGGTTCTTCTATATCGGGACTAGTCTTGCTGACAATGGTAACTGATGCTCGTCGGCAGGTACACGTACGTTAATGAGATCAATAACTTTGTCTCTTTCTTTCAGGACAAATATGTAACTTATTAAACTAACGGTTTTGACAGATAAATGTAACAGCTCTGTGATCTCATCATGTTAGAAATGAAATAACAAATGCGATATAGACGTACTTGAGCTCCTAATATGTTTTTTCCAGAGTGCTTACGGTGGACTTCGTTTGGATTCTGTGAGGGTTTTGATAGGTCTGTTATATGTTAATTGTGGATTACTGAAAACTCGCTCCACTAATATTATATGTACAAACATGTTTGCTTAAAGCCTTCCTTTCACTAGGAAATAAAATAGCCTGAGTAGGAGCCTTGTCAGGTGGGGTTATGTATGGGAGGACTAAGGTTTGCCTGAAGTGAAAGACATAGGTACAGTAAATGGCGCAGAGACATACATGTCTTTACAGATAAATGTTATCTGATCGTCAGTTGCACAGACCGGCCCGGATAGCACAGTTGGTAGAGCGTCCGCTTCGGGACCAGTAGATCCAGGATCAATCCTTGGTCGAGTCACACCTAAGACTTTAAAAGAGGAAGTTTTAACTTCCTCGTTTGGCGTTCAGCATGAAGGGGATAGTGCAACGACTGGTTGACCCGTTTCAGCATAATGGCTCGGGCGGGGCGGCTTACTTGCCTTCGGTAAGTCGTCTCAGTGATGCAGCACTAAATAAAAGAGCGGTGAAAATCCGTCCTGCAACAAGGAGGCACATTACACGTGCATGCACCCTAATGATTCCTTCGTCGTCATATGACTGAAAAATTGTTGAGTACGACGTTAAACCCCAAGCACTCACTCACTCAGTTGCACAGCGACATACATACAAGATGAAGATTGTAATCGACATAATAGCATGTTCAGTTACAAAATGAACATTGTAATCATTGTAATAGCATGTTAAGTTACAAAGTGAACATTGTAATCCTTATAATTGCATGTTCAGTTACAAGATGAACATTGTAATCATTATAAAAACATCATCAGTTGCAAGGTGAACATTGTAATCAGTATACAAGCATGCTCAGTTGCAAAATGGACATTGTAATCATTACAATAGCATATTCAGTTACAAGATGAACATTGTAATCATTATAATCATGTGCTCAGTTACAAGGTGAACATTGTAATCATTACAATAGCGTGCTCAGTTACAAGATGAACATTGTAATCATTATAAAAACATGCCCAGTTACAAGATGAACATTGTAATAGTTAAAATAGTATGATCAGTTACGAAGTGAACATTGTAATCATTATAATAGCATTCTCAGTTGCAAGATAAACATTGTAATCATTATAATATCATTTTCAGTTACAAGATGAAGATTGTAATCGACATAATAGCATGTTCAGTTACAAGATGAACATTGTAATCATTGTAATAGCATGTTCAGTTACAAAGTAAACATTGTAATCATTATAATAGCGTCAACGGTTACAAAATCACCATTGTAATCAAAATAATAGCATGCTCAGTTACAAAATGAATATTTCAATCATTATATTAGCATATTTCATTACAAGATGAACATTGTAATCATTATAAAAACATCATCAGTTACAAGGTGAACATTGTAATCAGTATAAAAGCATGCTCAGTTGCAAAATGGATATTGTAATCATTACATTAGCATATTCACTTACAAGATGAACATTGTAATTATTATAATAATGTGCTCAGTTACAAGGTGAACAATGTAATCATTGTAATAGCATGTTCAGTTACAAAGTGAACATTGTATTCCTTATAATTGCATGTTCACTTTCAAAGTGAACATTGTAATCATTATAAAAACATCATCAGTTGCAAAGTGAAAATTGTAATCAGTATACAAGCATGCTCAGTTGCAAAATGGACATTGTAATCATTACAATAGCATATTCAGTTACAAGGTGAACAATGTAATCATTGTAATAGCATGTTCAGTTACAAAGTGAACATTGTAATCCTTATAATTGCATGTTCAGTTACAAGATGAACATTGTAATCATTATAAAAAAATAAACAGTTTTAAGGTAAACATTGTAATCAGTATACAAGCATGTTCAGTTGCAAAATGGACATTGTAATCATTACATTAGCATATTCACTTACAAGATGAATATTGTAATCATTATAATAACATCATCACTTACAACATAAGCATTGTATTCATTATGTTAGCTCGTTGACTTACAAGATAAACATTGTAATCATTATAAAAGCATGTTCAGTTACAAGGTGAACATAGTAATCATTTTAAAAACATGCTCAGTTGCAAGATGAAGATTGTAATCGACATAATAGCATGTTCAGTTACAAGATGAACATTGTAATCATTATAAAAACATCATCAGTTGCAAGGTGAACATTGTAATCAGTATACGAGCATGCTCAGTTGCAAGATAAACATTGTAATCATTACATTAGCATATTCACTTACAAGATGAATATTGTAATCTTTATAATAACATCATCAGTTACAAAGTAAACATTGTATTTATTATATTAGCACGTTCAATTACAAGATGAACATTGTAATCATTATAAAAGCATGTTCAGTTACAAGGTGAACATTGTAATCTTTATAATAGCATGTTCAGTTACAAGGTGGACATTGTAAGTATAAAAGCATGCTCAGTTGCAAAATGGACATTGTAATCATTACATAAGCATATTCAGTTACAAGATGAATATTGTAATCATTATAATAACATCATCAGTTACAAAATGAACATTGTATTCATTATATTAGCACGTTCAATTACAAGATGAACATTGTAATCATTAAAATATCATGCTCTGTTGCAAGATGAAGATTGTAATCGACATAATAGCATGTTCAGTTACAAGATGAACATTGTAATCATTGTAATAGCATGTTCAGTTACAAAGTGAACATTGTAATCCTTATAATTGCATGTTCAGTTACAAGATGAACGTTGTAATCATTATAAAAACATCATCAGTTCCTAGGTGAACATTGTAATCAGTATGCAAGCATGCTCAGTTGCAAAATGGACATTGTAATGATTGCAATAGCATATTCAGTTACAAGATGAACATTGCAATCATTATAATAATGTGCTCAGTTACAAGGAGAACATTGAAATCATTACAATAGCGTGCTCAGTTACAAGGTGAACATTGTAATCATTATAAAAACATGCCCAGTTACAAGATGAACATTGTAATAGTTAAAATAGCATGCTCAAATACAAGATGAGCAATGTAATCATTATAATAGCATGCTCAATTACAAGATGAAAATTGTAATTCGTATAATAGCATGCTCAGTTACAACATGAACATTGTAATCATTATAATAGCATGTTCAGTTACAAGATGAACATTGTAATCAGTATAATAGCATGCTCAGTTACAAAATTAATATTTTAATTATTACACTAGTATGCCCAGTTACAAGATGAACATTGTAATCAGTATAATAGCGTGCTCAGTTACAAGATGAGCAATGTAATCATTATAATAGCATGTTCAGTTACCAGATGAACATTGTAAGAATTATTTTTAGAATAAATCGCTTCCAAACTCTGGTATATTCACCTTAGTTTAACTAAACGCCATCATATCGTATTTATGTTAATTACATGTAATATTTTAATAGGCATGTTCTTAAGTCAAGTGGCCCTTTGTTAGACTGTTTAGCCTTTCAAAACGGAAACTACAGGTATGCATATTTAAGAGAACTTAAGTTTGTCCTTTTTTAAAACCATTTTCTTCATTCCTCAATGAAAAATACATGCATTGTTTCGCACCCCTATTTGCAGCGTTCTGGCAATGGGCCAAATGTGTAGAATACGATATCTGTGAAATTAATCTGACTGCAATAAAATCAGAAAATTCGACCCCAATTCTTTGATGGTTTTCTCTACGGTTCTTCTATATCGGGACTAGTCTTGCTGACAATGGTAACTGATGCTCGTCGGCAGGTACACGTACGTTAATGAGATCAATAACTTTGTCTCTTTCTTTCAGGACAAATATGTAACTTATTAAACTAACGGTTTTGACAGATAAATGTAACAGCTCTGTGATCTCATCATGTTAGAAATGAAATAACAAATGCGATATAGACGTACTTGAGCTCCTAATATGTTTTTTCCAGAGTGCTTACGGTGGACTTCGTTTGGATTCTGTGAGGGTTTTGATAGGTCTGTTATATGTTAATTGTGGATTACTGAAAACTCGCTCCACTAATATTATATGTACAAACATGTTTGCTTAAAGCCTTCCTTTCACTAGGAAATAAAATAGCCTGAGTAGGAGCCTTGTCAGGTGGGGTTATGTATGGGAGGACTAAGGTTTGCCTGAAGTGAAAGACATAGGTACAGTAAATGGCGCAGAGACATACATGTCTTTACAGATAAATGTTATCTGATCGTCAGTTGCACAGACCGGCCCGGATAGCACAGTTGGTAGAGCGTCCGCTTCGGGACCGGTAGATCCAGGATCAATCCTTGGTCGAGTCACACCTAAGACTTTAAAAGAGGAAGTTTTAACTTCCTCGTTTGGCGTTCAGCATGAAGGGGATAGTGCAACGACTGGTTGACCCGTTTCAGCATAATGGCTCGGGCGGGGCGGCTTACTTGCCTTCGGTAAGTCGTCTCAGTGATGCAGCACTAAATAAAAGAGCGGTGAAAATCCGTCCTGCAACAAGGAGGCACATTACACGTGCATGCACCCTAATGATTCCTTCGTCGTCATATGACTGAAAAATTGTTGAGTACGACGTTAAATCCCAAGCACTCACTCACTCAGTTGCACAGCGACATACATACAAGATGAAGATTGTAATCGACATAATAGCATGTTCAGTTACAAAATGAACATTGTAATCATTGTAATAGCATGTTAAGTTACAAAGTGAACATTGTAATCCTTATAATTGCATGTTCAGTTACAAGATGAACATTGTAATCATTATAAAAACATCATCAGTTGCAAGGTGAACATTGTAATCAGTATACAAGCATGCTCAGTTGCAAAATGGACATTGTAATCATTACAATAGCATATTCAGTTACAAGATGAACATTGTAATCATTATAATCATGTGCTCAGTTACAAGGTGAACATTGTAATCATTACAATAGCGTGCTCAGTTACAAGATGAACATTGTAATCATTATAAAAACATGCCCAGTTACAAGATGAACATTGTAATAGTTAAAATAGTATGATCAGTTACGAAGTGAACATTGTAATCATTATAATAGCATTCTCAGTTGCAAGATAAACATTGTAATCATTATAATATCATTTTCAGTTGCAAGATGAAGATTGTAATCGACATAATAGCATGTTCAGTTACAAGATGAACATTGTAATCATTGTAATAGCATGTTCAGTTACAAAGTAAACATTGTAATCATTATAATAGCGTCAACGGTTACAAAATCACCATTGTAATCAAAATAATAGCATGCTCAGTTACAAAATGAATATTTCAATCATTATATTAGCATATTTCATTACAAGATTAACATTGTAATCATTATAAAAACATCATCAGTTACAAGGTGAACATTGTAATCAGTATAAAAGCATGCTCAGTTGCAAAATGGATATTGTAATCATTACATTAGCATATTCACTTACAAGATGAACATTGTAATTATTATAATAATGTGCTCAGTTACAAGGTGAACAATGTAATCATTGTAATAGCATGTTCAGTTACAAAGTGAACATTGTATTCCTTATAATTGCATGTTCACTTTCAAAGTGAACATTGTAATCATTATAAAAACATCATCAGTTGCAAAGTGAAAATTGTAATCAGTATACAAGCATGCTCAGTTGCAAAATGGACATTGTAATCATTACAATAGCATATTCAGTTACAAGGTGAACAATGTAATCATTGTAATAGCATGTTCAGTTACAAAGTGAACATTGTAATCCTTATAATTGCATGTTCAGTTACAAGATGAACATTGTAATCATTATAAAAAAATAAACAGTTTTAAGGTGAACATTGTAATCAGTATACAAGCATGTTCAGTTGCAAAATGGACATTGTAATCATTACATTAGCATATTCACTTACAAGATGAATATTGTAATCATTATAATAACATTATCACTTACAACATAAGCATTGTATTCATTATGTTAGCTCGTTGACTTACAAGATAAACATTGTAATCATTATAAAAGCATGTTCAGTTACAAGGTGAACATAGTAATCATTTTAAAAACATGCTCAGTTGCAAGATGAAGATTGTAATCGACATAATAGCATGTTCAGTTACAAGATGAACATTGTAATCATTATAAAAACATCATCAGTTGCAAGGTGAACATTGTAATTAGTATACAAGCATGCTCAGTTGCAAGATAAACATTGTAATCATTACATTAGCATATTCACTTACAAGATGAATATTGTAATCTTTATAATAACATCATCAGTTACAAAGTAAACATTGTATTTATTATATTAGCACGTTCAATTACAAGATGAACATTGTAATCATTATAAAAGCATGTTCAGTTACAAGGTGAACATTGTAATCTTTATAATAGCATGTTCAGTTACAAGGTGGACATTGTAAGTATAAAAGCATGCTCAGTTGCAAAATGGACATTGTAATCATTACATAAGCATATTCAGTTACAAGATGAATATTGTAATCATTATAATAACATCATCAGTTACAAAATGAACATTGTATTCATTATATTAGCACGTTCAATTACAAGATGAACATTGTAATCATTAAAATATCATGCTCTGTTGCAAGATGAAGATTGTAATCGACATAATAGCATGTTCAGTTACAAGATGAACATTGTAATCATTGTAATAGCATGTTCAGTTACAAAGTGAACATTGTAATCCTTATAATTGCATGTTTAGTTACAAGATGAACATTGTAATCATTATAAAAACATCATCAGTTCCAAGGTGAACATTGTAATCAGTATAGAAGCATGCTCAGTTGCAAAATGGACATTGTAATCATTGCAATAGCATATTCAGTTACAAGATGAGCAATGTAATCATTATAATAGCATGCTTAATTACAAGATGAAGATTGTAATTCGTATAATAGCATGCTCAGTTACAACATGAACATTGTAATCATTATAATAGCATGTTCAGTTAGAAGATGAACATTGTAATCAGTATAATAGCATGCTCAGTTACAAAGTTAATATTTTAATTATTACACTAGTATGCCCAGTTACAAGATGAACATTGTAATCAGTATAATAGCGTGCTCAGTTACAAGATGAGCAATGTAATCATTATAATAGCATGTTCAGTTACCTGATGAACATTGTAAGAATTATTTTTAGAATAAATCGCTTCCAAACTCTGGTATATTCACCTTAGTTTAACTAAACGCCATCATATCGTATTTATGTTAATTACATGTAATATTTTAATAGGCATGTTCTTAAATCAAGTGGCCCTTTGTTAGACTGTTTAGCCTTTCAAAACGGAAACTACAGGTATGCATATTTAAGAGAACTTATCTTTGTCCTTTTTTAAAACCATTTTCTTCATTTCTCAATGAAAAATACATGCATTGTTTCGCACCCCTATTTGCAGCGTTCTGGCAATGGGCCAAATGTGTAGAATACGATATCTGTGAAATTAATCTGACTGCAATAAAATCAGAAAATTCGACCCCAATTCTTTTATGGTTTTCTCTACGGTTCTTCTATATCGGAACTAGTCTTGCTGACAATGGTAACTGATGCTCGTCGGCAGGTACACGTACGTTAATGAGATCAATAACTTTGTCTCTTTCTTTCAGGACAAATATGTAACTTATTAAACTAACGGTTTTGACAGATAAATGTAACAGCTCTGTGATCTCATCATGTTAGAAATGAAATAAAAAATGCGATATAGACGTACTTGAGCTCCTAATATGTTTTTTCCAGAGTGCTTACGGTGGACTTCGTTTGGATTCTGTGAGGGTTTTGATAGGTCTGTTATATGTTAATTGTGGATTACTGAAAACTCGCTCCACTAACATTATATATACAAACATGTATGCTTAAAGCCTTCCTTTCACTAGGAAATAAAATAGCCTGAGTAGGAGCCTTGTCAGGTGGGGTTATGTATGGGAGGACTAAGGTTTGCCTGAAGTGAAAGACATAGGTACAGTAAATGGCGCAGAGACATACATGTCTTTACAGATAAATGTTATCTGATCGTCAGTTGCACAGACCGGCCCGGATAGCACAGTTGGTAGAGCGTCCGCTTCGGGACCGGTAGATCCAGGATCAATCCTTGGTCGAGTCACACCTAAGACTTTAAAAGAGGAAGTTGTGACTTCCTCGTTTGGCGTTCAGCATGAAGGGGGATAGTGCAACGACTGGTTGACCCGTTTCAGTATAATGGCTCGGGCGGGGCGGCTTACTTGCCTTCGGTAAGTCGTCTCAGTGATGCAGCACTAAATAAAAGAGCGGTGAAAATCCGTCCTGCAACAAGGAGTGCATGCACCCTAATGATTCCTTCGTCGTCATATGACTGAAAAATTGTTGAGTACGACGTTAAACCCCAAGCACTCACTCACTCACTCAGTTGCACAGCGACATACATGTCTATACAGAAAAATGCTATCTGATCGCAGTCAGTGTAAAATTCCTGACGGTGTTTACTGTGCAGCAGAGATTCAGGATGGTGCTTACTGTGTAGCAGAGTTTCAGGATGGTATTTACTGTGCAGCAGAGATTCAGGATGGTGTTTACGTGCAACAGAGATTCAGTATGGTGTTAATTGATTTAATCAACGATTCAGGAAAACACAGTGATCCAGGTTTAGAAGCTTCAGGTTATATTAATATCTTGAAGTAATGATACTGCGTTGCTTGAAACCATTTAAACATCCGAATTCCACTGACTCTGTCAACACGCTGGATGAAAGAATATATTGGAGTGAAATCAGTTAGAGAAACACATGATTTTCTATCGGCCTCACAACGTTTTACATTTTACTTACTTATTTAATTTTTGTTTGAGGAGGGCCTCAGTTACCGAGGGGGTCAGCACGCCATCGCCCTCTGTAATCCCACATGGAACACTGGGGTTAGAGCTGATTTCCTAGCTGGCACCATCTTTTAAGTGCCAATATTGAGAAATGCCTTCTATTTCTTCTCAACGATCAACGGTACAAAGATGCAGTTTGGACCAAATACACGCTAAAAAGCTCATCTTATCCCCACACATTATCCACACTAAATCTTTCATTTTTCCCCTCAGCTGAAATAGACTAAATCCAGTTAAAGAGACTCGTGTCTTATGATAGCATGCTCAGTTACAAGATAAACATTGTAAACATTATATTATCACGCTCACTTACAAGGTAAACATTGTAATCATTATAATAGAAAGCTCAGTTACAGGATGAAAATTGTAATCATAATAGCATGTTCAGTTACAAGATGAATTTTGTAATCATTATAATAACATCATCAGTTACAAAATGAACATTGTATTCATTATATTAGCACGTTCAATTACAACATGAACATTGTAATCATTATAATAGCATGCTCAGTTACAAGATGAACATTGTAAACAGTATAATAGCGTGCTCATTTACAAAATGAACATTGTCATCATTATAATAGCATGCTAAGTTACAAGATGAACATTGTAATCATTATAAAAACATCATCAGTTACAAGGTGAACATTGTAATCAGTATAAAAGCATGCTCAGTTGCAAAATGAACATTGTAATCATTATAATAGCATGTTCAGTTACAAGGTGAACATTGTAATTATTATAAAAACATGCCCAGTTACAAGATGAACATTGTAATACTTCTAATAGCATGTTCAGTTACGAAGTGAACATTGTAATCATTATAATAGCATTCTCAGTTTCAAGATAACCATTGTAATCATTATAATATCATTTTCAGTTGCAAGATGAAGATTGTAATCGACATAATAGCATGTTCAGTTACAAGATGAACATTGTAATCATTGTAATAGCATGTTCAGTTATAAAGTGAACATTGTAATCCTTATAATTGCATGTTCAGTTACAAGATGAACATTGTAATCATGATAAAAACATCATCAGTTGCAAGGTGAACATTGTAATCAGTATACAAGCATGCTCAGTTGCAAATTGGACATTGTAATCATTACAATAGCATATTCAGTTACAAGATGAACATTGTAATCATTATAATCATGTGCTCAGTTACAAGGTGAACATTATAATCATTACAATAGCGTGCTCAGTTACAAGATGAACATTGTAATCATTATAAAAACATGCCCAGTTACAAGATGAACATTGTAATAGTTAAAATAGCATGATCAGTTACGAAGTGAACATTGTAATCATTATAATATCATTTTCAGTTGCAAGATAAACATTGTAATCATTATAATATCATTTTCAGTTACAAGATAAAGATTGTAATCGACATAATAGCATGTTCAGTTACAAGATGAACATTGTAATCATTGTAATAGCATGTTCAGTTACAAAGTAAACATTGTAAGCATTATAATAGCGTCAACGGTTACAAAATAACCATTGTAATCAATATAATAGCATGCTCAGTTACAAAATGAATATTGCAATTATTATATTAGCATATGTAGTTACAAGACGAACATTGTAATCATTATTATAGCATATGTAGTTACAAGATGAACATTGTAATCATTATAAAAACATCATCAGTTACAAGGTGAACATTGTAATCAGTATAAAAGCATGCTCAGTTGCAAAATGGATATTGTGATCATTACATTAGCATGTTCACTTACAAGATGAACATTGTAATCATTATAATAATGTGCTCAGTTACAAGGTGAACAATGTAATCTTTGTAATAGCATGTTCAGTTACAAAGTGAACATTGTAATCCTTATAATTGCATGTTCAGTTACAAAGTGAACATTGTAATCATTATAAAAACATCATCAGTTGCAAGGTGAACATTGTAATCAGTATACAAGCATGCTCAGTTGCAAAATGGACATTGTAATCATTACAATAGCATATTCAGTTACAAGATGAACATTGTAATCATTATAATAATGCGCTCAGTTACAAGGTGAACCATGTAATCATTGTAATAGCATGTTCAGTTACAAAGTGAACATTGTAATCCTTATAATTGCATGTTCAGTTACAAGATGAACATTGTAATCATTATAAAAACATAAACAGTTACAAGGTGAACATTGTAATCAGTATACAAGCATGCTCAGTTGCAAAATGGACATTGTAATCATTACATTAGCATATTCACTTACAAGATGAACATTGTAATCATTATAATAACATCATCAGTTACAACATAAGCATTGTATTCATTATATTAGCTCGTTCACTTACAAGATAAACATTGTAATCATTATAAAAGCATGTTCAGTTACAAGGTGAACATAGTAATCATTTTAAAAACATGCTCAGTTGCAAGATGAAGATTGTAATCGACATAATAGCATGTTCAGTTATAAGATGAACATTGTAATCATTATAAAAACATCATCAGTTGCAAGGTGAACATTGTAATCAGTATGCAAGCATGCTCAGTTGCAAGATAAACATTGTAATCATTACATTAGCATATTCACTTACAAGATGAATATTGTAATCATTATAATAACATCATCAGTTACAAAGTAAACATTGTATTCATTATATTAGCACGTTCAATTACAAGATGAACATTGTAATCATTATAAAAGCATGTTCAGTTACAAGGTGAACATTGTAATCTTTATAAAAACATGCTCAGTTACAAGATGAACATTCTAATCATTATAATAGCATGTTCATTTACAAGGTGGACATTGTAAGTATAAAAGCATGCTCAGTTGCAAAATGGACATTGTAATCATTACATAAGCATATTTAGTTACAAGATGAATATTGTAATCATTATATAAACATCACCAGTTACAAAATGAACATTGTATTCATTATATTAGCACGTTCAATTACAGGATGAACATTGTAATCATTATAATATTATGCTCAGTTGCAAGATAAAGATTGTAATCGACATAATAGCATGTTCAGTTACAAGATGAACATTGTAATCATTGTAATAGCATGTTCAGTTACAAAGTGAACATTGTAATCCTTATAATTGCATGTTCAGTTACAAGATGAACGTTGTAATCATTATAAAAACATCATCAGTTCCTAGGTGAACATTGTAATCAGTATACAAGCATGCTCAGTTGCAAAATGGACATTGTAATCATTGCAATAGCATATTCAGTTACAAGATGAACATTGCAATCATTATAATAATGTGCTCAGTTACAAGGAGAACATTGAAATTATTACAATAGCGTGCTCAGTTACAAGGTGAACATTGTAATCATTATAAAAACATGCCCAGTTACAAGATGAACATTGTAATAGTTAAAATAGCATGCTCAAATACAAGATGAGCAATGTAATCATTATAATAGCATGCTCAATTACAAGATGAAAATTGTAATTCGTATAATAGCATGCTCAGTTACAACATGAACATTGTAATCATTATATTAGCACGTTCAATTACAACATGAACATTGTAATCATTATAATAGCATGCTCAGTTACAAGATGAACATTGTAAACAGTATAATAGCGTGCTCATTTACAAAATGAACATTGTCATCATTATAATAGCATGTTCAGTTACAAGATGAACATTGTAATCATTATAAAAACATCATCAGTTACAAGGTGAACATTGTAATCAGTATAAAAGCATGCTCAGTTGTAAAATCAACATTGTAATCATTATAATAGCATGTTCAGTTACAAGGTGAACATTGTAATTATTATAAAAACATGCCCAGTTACAAGATGAACATTGTAATACTTTTAATAGCATGTTCAGTTACGAAGTGAACATTGTAATCATTATAATAGCATGCTTAGTTTCAAGATAAACATTGTAATCATTATAATATCATTTTCAGTTGCAAGATGAAGATTGTAATCGACATAATAGCATGTTCAGTTACAAGATGAACATTGTAATCATTGTAATAGCATGTTCAGTTACAAAGTGAACATTGTAATCCTTATAATTGCATGTTCAGTTACAAGATGAACATTGTAATCATGATAAAAACATCATCAGTTGCAAGGTGAACATTGTAATCAGTATACAAGCATGCTCAGTTGCAAATTGGACATTGTAATCATTACAATAGCATATTCAGTTACAAGATGAACATTGCAATCATTATAATAATGTGCTCAGTTACAAGGAGAACATTGAAATCATTACAATAGCGTGCTCAGTTACAAGGTGAACATTGTAATCATTATAAAAACATGCCCAGTTACAAGATGAACATTGTAATAGTTAAAATAGCATGCTCAAATACAAGATGAGCAATGTAATCATTATAATAGCATGCTCAGTTACAACATGAACATTGTAATCATTATAATAGCATGTCCAGTTACAAGGTGAACATTGTAATCAGTATAATAGCATGCTCAGTTACAAAATTAATATTTTAATTATTACACTAGTATGCCCAGTTACAAGATGAACATTGTAATCAGTATAATAGCGTGCTCAGTTACAAGATGAGCAATGTAATCATTATAATAGCATGTTCAGTTACCAGATGAAGATTGTAAGAATTATTTTTAGAATAAATCGCTTCCAAACTCTGGTATATTCACCTTAGTTTAACTAAACGCCATCATATCGTATTTATGTTAATTACATGTAATATTGTAATAGGCATGTTCTTAAGTCAAGTGGCCCTTTGTTAGACTGTTTAGCCTTTCAAAACGGAAACTACAGGTATGCATATTTAAGAGAACTTAAGTTTGTCCTTTTTTAAAACCATTTTCTTCATTCCTCAATGAAAAATACATGCATTGTTTCGCACCCCTATTTGCAGCGTACTGGCAATGGGCCAAATGTGTAGAATACGATATCTGTGAAATTAATCTGACTGCAATAAGATCAGAAAATTCGACCCCAATTCTTTGATGGTTTTCTCTACGGTTCTTCTATATCGGGACTAGTCTTGCTGACAATGGTAACTGATGCTCGTCGGCAGGTACACGTACGTTAATGAGATCAATAACTTTGTCTCTTTCTTTCAGGACAAATATGTAACTTATTAAACTAACGGTTTTGACAGATAAATCTAACAGCTCTGTGATCTCATCATGTTAGAAATGAAATAACAAATGCGATATAGACGTACTTGAGCTCCTAATATGTTTTTTCCAGAGTGCTTACGGTGGACTTCGTTTGGATTCTGTGAGGGTTTTGATAGGTCTGTTATATGTTAATTGTGGATTACTGAAAACTCGCTCCACTAATATTATATGTACAAACATGTTTGCTTAAAGCCTTCCTTTCACTAGGAAACAAAATAGCCTGAGTAGGAGCCTTGTCAGGTGGGGTTATGTATGGGAGGACTAAGGTTTGCCTGAAGTGAAAGACATAGGTACAGTAAATGGCGCAGAGACATACATGTCTTTACAGATAAATGTTATCTGATCGTCAGTTGCACAGACCGGCCCGGATAGCACAGTTGGTAGAGCGTCCGCTTCGGGACCGGTAGATCCAGGATCAATCCTTGGTCGAGTCACACCTAAGACTTTAAAAGAGGAAGTTGTGACTTCCTCGTTTGGCGTTCAGCATGAAGGGGGATAGTGCAACGACTGGTTAACCCGTATTCAGTATAATGCCTCGGGCGGGGCGGCTTACTTGCCTTCGGTAAGTCGTCTCAGTGATGCAGCACTAAATAAAAGAGCGGTGAAAATCCGACCTGCAACAAGGAGGCACATTAAACGTGCAGGCACCCTAATGATTCCTTCGTCGTCATATGACTGAAAAATTGTTGAGTACGACGTTAAACCCCAAGCACTCACTCACTCACTCAGTTGCACAGCGACATACATACAAGATGAAGATTGTAATCGACATAATAGCATGTTCAGTTACAAAATGAACATTGTAATCATTGTAATAGCATGTTAAGTTACAAAGTGAACATTGTAATCCTTATAATTGCATGTTCAGTTACAAGATGAACATTGTAATCATTATAAAAACATCATCAGCTGCAAGGTGAACATTGTAATCAGTATACAAGCATGCTCAGTTGCAAAATGGACATTGTAATCATTACAATAGCATATTTAGTTACAAGATGAACATTGTAATCATTACAATCATGTGCTCAGTTACAAGGTGAACATTGTAATCATTACAATAGCGTGCTCAGTTACAAGATGAACATTGTAATCATTATAAAAACATGCCCAGTTACAAGATGAACATTGTAATAGTTAAAATAGCATGATCAGTTACGAAGTGAACATTGTAATCATTATAATAGCATGCTCAGTTGCAAGATAAACATTGTAATCATTATAATATCATTTTCAGTTACAAGATGAAGATTGTAATCGACATAATAGCATGTTCAGTTACAAGATGAACATTGTAATCATTGTAATAGCATGTTCAGTTACAAAGTAAACATTGTAATCATTATAATAGCGTCAACGGTTACAAAATCACCATTGTAATCAATATAATAGCATGCTCAGTTACAAAATGAATATTGCAATTATTATATTAGCATATGTAGTTACAAGATGAACATTGTAATCATTATTATAGCATATGTAGTTACAAGATGAACATTTTAATTATTTTAAAAACATCATCAGTTACAAGGTGAACATTGTAATGAGTATAAAAGCATGCTCAGTTGCAAAATGGATATTGTAATCATTACATTAGCATATTCACTTACAAGATGAACATTGTAATCATTATAATAATGTGCTCAGTTACAAGGTGAACAATGTAATCATTGTAATAGCATGTTCAGTTACAAGGTGAACATTGTAATCCTTATAATTGCATGTTCAGTTACAAAGTGAACATTGTAATCATTATAAAAACATCATCAGTTGCAAGGTGAACAATGTAATCAGTATACAAGCATGCTCAGTTGCGAAATGGACATTGTAATCATTACAATAGCATATTCAGTTACAAGATGAACATTGTAATCATTATAATAATGCGCTCAGTTACAAGGTGAACAATGTAATCATTGTAATAGCATGTTCAGTTACAAAGTGAACATTGTAATCCTTATAATTGCATGTTCAGTTATAAGATGAACATTGTAATCATTATAAAAACATAAACAGTTACAAGGTGAACATTGTAATCAGTATACAAGCATGCTCAGTTGCAAAATGGACATTGTAATCATTACATTAGCATATTCACTTACAAGATGAATATTGTAATCATTATAATAACATCATCAGTTACAACATAAGCATTGTATTCATTATATTAGCTCGTTCACTTACAAGATAGACATTGTAATCATTATAAAAGCATGTTCAGTTACAAGGTGAACATAGCAATCATTTTTAAAACATGCTCAGTTGCAAGAAGAAGATTGTAATCGACATAATAGCATGTTCAGTTATAAGATGAACATTGTAATCATTATAAAAACATCATCAGTTGCAAGGTGAACATTGTAATCAGTATACAAGCATGCTCAGTTGCAAGATAAACATTGTAATCATTACATTAGCATATTCACTTACAAGATGAATATTGTAATCATTATAATAACATCATCAGTTACAAAGTAAACATTGTATTCATTATATTAGCACGTTCAATTACAAGATGAACATTGTAATCATTATAAAAGCATGTTCAGTTACAAGGTGAACATTGTAATCTTTATAAAAACATGCTCAGTTACAAGATGAACATTCTAATCATTATAATAGCATGTTCAGTTACAAGGTGGACATTGTAAGTATAAAAGCATGCTCAGTTGCAAAATGGACATTGTAATCATTACATAAGCATATTTAGTTACAAGATGAATATTGTAATCATTATAATAACATCATCAGTTACAAAATGAACATTGTAATCAATATATTAGCACGTTCAATTACAAGATGAACAGTGTAATCATTATAATATCATGCTCAGTTGCAAGATAAAGATTGTAATCGACATAATAGCATGTTCAGTTACAAGATGAACATTGTAATCATTGTAATAGCATGTTCAGTTACAAAGTGAACATTGTAATCCTTATAATTGCATGTTCAGTTACAAGATGAACGTTGTAATCATTATAAAAACATCATCAGTTCCTAGGTGAACATTGTAATCAGTATACAAGCATGCTCAGTTGCAAAATGGACATTGTAATCATTGCAATAGCATATTCAGTTACAAGATGAACATTGCAATCATTATAATAATGTGCTCAGTTACAAGGAGAACATTGAAATCATTACAATAGCGTGCTCAGTTACAAGGTGAACATTGTAATCATTATAAAAACATGCCCAGTTACAAGATGAACATTGTAATAGTTAAAATAGCATGCTCAAATACAAGATGAGCAATGTAATCATTATAATAGCATGCTCAATTACAAGATGAAAATTGTAATTCGTATAATAGCATGCTCAGTTACAACATGAACATTGTAATCATTTTAATAGCATGTTCAGTTACAAGATGAACATTGTAATCAGTATAATAGCATGCTCAGTTACAAAATTAATATTTTAATTATTACACTAGTATGCCCAGTTACAAGATGAACATTGTAATCAGTATAATAGCGTGCTCAGTTACAAGATGAGCAATGTAATCATTATAATAGCATGTTCAGTTACAAAGTGAACATTGTAATCCTTATAATTGCATGTTCAGTTACAAGATGAACATTGTAATCATTATAAAAAAATAAACAGTTTTAAGGTGAACATTGTAATCAGTATACAAGCATGCTCAGTTGCAAAATGGACATTGTAATCATTACATTAGCATATTCACTTACAAGATGAATATTGTAATTATTATAATAACATCATCAGTTACAATGTAAACATTGTATTCATTATATTAGCTCGTTCACTTACAAGATAAACATTGTAATCATTATAAAAGCATGTTCAGTTACAAGGTGAACATAGTAATCATTTTAAAAACATGCTCAGTTGCAAGATGAAGATTGTAATCGACATAATAGCATGTTCAGTTACAAGATGGACATTGTAATCATTATAAAAACATCATCAGTTGCAAGGTGAACGTTGTAATCAGTATACAAGCATGCTCAGTTGCAAGATAAACATTGTAATCATTACATTAGCATATTCACTTACAAGATGAATATTGTAATCTTTATAATAACATCATCAGTTACAAAGTAAACATTGTATTTATTATATTAGCATGTTCAATTACAAGATGAACATTGTAATCATTATAAAAGCATGTTCAGTTACAAGGTGAACATTGTAATCTTTATAATAGCATGTTCAGTTACAAGGTGGACATTGTAAGTATAAAAGCATGCTCAGTTGCAAAATGGACATTGTAATCATTACATAAGCATATTCAGTTACAAGATGAATATTGTAATCATTATAATAACATCATCAGTTACAAAATGAACATTGTATTCATTATATTAGCACGTTCAATTACA
Organism: Liolophura sinensis; assembly: GCF_032854445.1. Taxonomy (NCBI): domain Eukaryota; kingdom Metazoa; phylum Mollusca; class Polyplacophora; order Chitonida; family Chitonidae; genus Liolophura; species Liolophura sinensis. The sequence continues at coordinate 325,800 of NW_027017961.1, forward strand.
AGATGAACATTGTAATCATTATAATATCATGCTCAGTTGCAAGATGAAGATTGTAATCGACATAATAGCATGTTCAGTTACAAGATGAACATTGTAATCATTGTAATAGCATGTTCAGTTACAAAGTGAACATTGTAATCCTTATAATTGCATGTTCAGTTACAAGATGAACATTGTAATCATTATAAAAACATCATCAGTTCCAAGCTGAACATTGTAATCAGTATACAAGCATGCTCAGTTGCAAAATGGACATTGTAATCATTGCAATAGCATATTCAGTTACAAGATGAGCAATGTAATCATTATAATAGCATGCTTAATTACAAGATGAAGATTGTAATTCGTATAATAGCATGCTCAGTTACAACATGAACATTGTAATCATTATAATAGCATGCTCAATTACAAGATGAAGATTGTAATTAGTGTAATAGCATGCTCAGTTACAACATGAACATTGTAATCATTATAATAGCATGTTCAGTTACAAGATGAACATTGTAATCAGTATAATAGCATGCTCAGTTACAAAATTAATATTTTAATTATTACACTAGTATGCCCAGTTACAAGATGAACATTGTAATCAGTATAATAGCGTGCTCAGTTACAAGATGAGCAATGTAATCATTATAATAGCATGTTCAGTTACCTGATGAACACTGTAAGAATTATTTTTAGAATAAATCGCTTCCAAACTCTGGTATATTCACCTTAGTTTAACTAAACGCCATCATATCGTATTTATGTTAATTACATGTAATATTTTAATAGGCATGTTCTTAAATCAAGTGGCCCTTTGTTAGACTGTTTAGCCTTTCAAAACGGAAACTACAGGTATGCATATTTAAGAGAACTTATGTTTGTCCTTTTTTAAAACCATTTTCTTTATTTCTCAATGAAAAATACATGCATTGTTTCGCACCCCTATTTGCAGCGTTCTGGCAATGGGCCAAATGTGTAGAATACGATATCTGTGAAATTAATCTGACTGCAATAAAATCAGAAAATTCGACCCCAATTCTTTGATGGTTTTCTCTACGGTTCTTCTATATCGGGACTAGTCTTGCTGACAATGGTAACTGATGCTCGTCGGCAGGTACACGTACGTTAATGAGATCAATAACTTTGTCTCTTTCTTTCAGGACAAATATGTAACTTATTAAACTAACGGTTTTGACAGATAAATGTAACAGCTCTGTGATCTCATCATGTTAGAAATGAAATAAAAAATGCGATATAGACGTACTTGAGCTCCTAATATGTTTTTTCCAGAGTGCTTACGGCGGACTTCGTTTGGATTCTGTGAGGGTTTTGATAGGTCTGTTATATGTTAATAGTGTATTACTGAAAACTCGCTCCACTAACATTATATATACAAACATGTATGCTTAAAGCCTTCCTTTCACTAGGAAATAAAATAGCCTGAGTAGGAGCCTTGTCAGGTGGGGTTATGTATGGGAGGACTAAGGTTTGCCTGAAGTGAAAGACATAGGTACAGTAAATGGCGCAGAGACATACATGTCTTTACAGATAAATGTTATCTGATCGTCAGTTGCACAGACCGGCCCGGATAGCACAGTTGGTAGAGCGTCCGTTTCGGGACCGGTAGATCCAGGATCAATCCTTGGTCGAGTCACACCTAAGACTTTAAAAGAGGAAGTTGTGACTTCCTCGTTTGGCGTTCAGAATGAAGGGGGATAGTGCAACGACTGGTTGACCCGTTTCAGTATAATGGCTTGGGCGGGGCGGCTTACTTGCCTTTGGTAAGTCGTCTCAGTGATGCAGCACTAAATAAAAGAGCGGTGAAAATCCGTCCTGCAACAAGGAGGCACATTAAACGTGCATGCACCCTAATGATTCCTTCGTCGTCATATGACTGAAAAATTGTTGAGTACGACGTTAAACCCCAAGCACTCACTCACTCACTCAGTTGCACAGCGACATACATGTCTATACAGAAAAATGCTATCTGATCGCAGTCAGTGTAAAATTCCTGACGGTGTTTACTGTGCAGCAGAGATTCAGGATGGTGCTTACTGTGTAGCAGAGTTTCAGGATGGTATTTACTGTGCAGCAGAGATTCAGGATGGTGTTTACGGTGCAACAGAGATTCAGTATGGTGTTAATTGATTTAATCAACGATTCAGGAAAACACAGTGATCCAGGTTTAGAAGCTTCAGGTTATATTAATATCTTGAAGTAATGATACTTCGTTGCTTGAAACCATTTAAACATCCGAATTCCACTGACTCTGTCAACACGCTGGATGAAAGAATATATTGGAGTGAAATCAGATAGAGAAACACATGATTTTCTATCGGCCTCACAACGTTTTACATTTTACTTACTTATTTAATTTTTGTTTGAGGAGGGCCTCAGTTACCGATGGGGTCAGCACGCCATCGCCCTCTGTAATCCCACATAGAACACTGGGGTTAGAGCTGATTTCCTAGCTGGCACCATCTTTTAAGTGCCAATATTGAGAAATGCCTTCTATTTCTTCTCAACGATCAACGGTACAAAGATGCAGTTTGGACCAAATACACGCTAAAAAGCTCATCTTATCCCCACACATTATCCACACTAAATCTTTCATTTTTCCCCTCAGCTGAAATAGACTAAATCCAGTTAAAGAGACTCGTGTCTTATGATAGCATGCTCAGTTACAAGATAAACATTGTAAACATTATATTATCACGCTCACTTACAAGGTAAACATTGTAATCATTATAATAGAAAGCTCAGTTACAGGATGAAAATTGTAATCATAATAGCATGTTCAGTTACAAGATGAATATTGTAATCATTATAATAACATCATCAGTTACAAAATGAACAGTGTATTCATTATATTAGCACGTTCAATTACAACATGAACATTGTAATCATTATAATAGCATGCTCAGTTACAAGATAAACATTGTAAACAGTATAATAGCGTGCTCATTTACAAAATGAACATTGTCATCATTATAATAGCATGTTCAGTTACAAGATGAACATTGTAATCATTATAAAAACATCATCAGTTACAAGGTGAACATTGTAATCAGTATAAAAGCATGCTCAGTTGCAAAATCAACATTGTAATCATTATAATAGCATGTTCAGTTACAAGGTGAACATTGTAATTATTATAAAAACATGCCCAGTTACAAGATGAACATTGTAATACTTTTAATAGCATGTTCAGTTACGAAGTGAACATTGTAATCATTATAATAGCATGCTTAGTTTCAAGATAAACATTGTAATCATTATAATATCATTTTCAGTTGCAAGATGAAGATTGTAATCGACATAATAGCATGTTCAGTTACAAGATGAACATTGTAATCATTGTAATAGCATGTTCAGTTACAAAGTGAACATTGTAATCCTTATAATTGCATGTTCAGTTACAAGATGAACATTGTAATCATGATAAAAACATCATCAGTTGCAAGGTGAACATTGTAATCAGTATACAAGCATGCTCAGTTGCAAATTGGACATTGTAATCATTACAATAGCATATTCAGTTACAACATGAACATTGTAATCATTATAATCATGTGCTCAGTTACAAGGTGAACATTATAATCATTACAATAGCGTGCTCAGTTACAAGATGAACATTGTAATCATTATAAAAACATGCCCAGTTACAAGATGAACATTGTAATAGTTAAAATAGCATGATCAGTTACGAAGTGAACATTGTAATCATTATAATATCATTTTCAGTTGCAAGATAAACATTGTAATCATTATAATATCATTTTCAGTTACAAGATAAAGATTGTAATCGACATAATAGCATGTTCAGTTACAAGATGAACATTGTAATCATTGTAATAGCATGTTCAGTTACAAAGTAAACATTGTAATCATTATAATAGCGTCAACGGTTACAAAATCACCATTGTAATCAAAATAATAGCATGCTCAGTTACAAAATGAATATTGCAATTATTATATTAGCATATGTAGTTACAAGACGAACATTGTAATCATTATTATAGCATATGTAGTTACAAGATGAACATTGTAATCATTATAAAAACATCATCAGTTACAAGGTGAACATTGTAATCAGTATAAAAGCATGCTCAGTTGCAAAATGGATATTGTAATCATTACATTAGCATGTTCACTTACAAGATGAACATTGTAATCATTATAATAATGTGCTCAGTTACAAGGTGAACAATGTAATCTTTGTAATAGCATGTTCAGTTACAAAGTGAACATTGTAATCCTTATAATTGCATGTTCAGTTACAAAGTGAACATTGTAATCATTATAAAAACATCATGAGTTGCAAGGTGAACATTGTAATCAGTATATAAGTATGCTCAGTTGCAAAATGGACATTGTAATCATTACAATAGCGTATTCAGTTACAAGATGAACATTGTAATCATTATAATAATGCGCTCAGTTACAAGGTGAACCATGTAATCATTGTAATAGCATGTTCAGTTACAAAGTGAACATTGTAATCCTTATAATTGCATGTTCAGTTACAAGATGAACATTGTAATCATTATAAAAACATAAACAGTTACAAGGTGAACATTGTAATCAGTATACAAGCATGCTCAGTTGCAAAATGGACATTGTAATCATTACATTAGCATATTCACTTACAAGATGAATATTGTAATTATTATAATAACATCATCAGTTACAATGTAAACATTGTATTCATTATATCAGCTCGTTCACTTACAAGATAAACATTGTAATCATTATAAAAGCATGTTCAGCTACAAGGTGAACATAGTAATCATTTTAAAAACATGCTCAGTTGCAAGATGAAGATTGTAATCGACATAATAGCATGTTCAGTTATAAGATGAACATTGTAATCATTATAAAAACATCATCAGTTGCAAGGTGAACATTGTAATCAGTATACAAGCATGCTCAGTTGCAAGATAAACATTGTAATCATTACATTAGCATATTCACTTACAAGATGAATATTGTAATCATTATAATAACATCATCAGTTACAAAGTAAACATTGTATTCATTATATTAGCACGTTCAATTACAAGATGAACATTGTAATCATTATAAAAGCATGTTCAGTTACAAGGTGAACATTGTAATCTTTATAAAGACATGCACAGTTACAAGATGAACATTCTAATCATTATAATAGCATGTTCAGTTACAAGGTGGACATTGTAAGTATAAAAGCATGCTCAGTTGCAAAATGGACATTGTAATCATTACATAAGCATATTTAGTTACAAGATGAATATTGTAATCATTATATAAACATCATCAGTTACAAAATGAACATTGTATTCATTATATTAGCACGTTCAATTACAAGATGAACATTGTAATCATTATAATATCATGCTCAGTTGCAAGATAAAGATTGTAATCGACATAATAGCATGTTCAGTTACAAGATGAACATTGTAATCATTGTAATAGCATGTTCAGTTACAAAGTGAACATTGTAATCCTTATAATTGCATGTTCAGTTACAAGATGAACGTTGTAATCATTATAAAAACATCATCAGTTCCTAGGTGAACATTGTAATCAGTATACAAGCATGCTCAGTTGCAAAATGGACATTGTAATCATTGCAATAGCATATTCAGTTACAAGATGAACATTGCAATCATTATAATAATGTGCTCAGTTACAAGGAGAACATTGAAATCATTACAATAGCGTGCTCAGTTACAAGGTGAACATTGTAATCATTATAAAAACATGCCCAGTTACAAGATGAACATTGTAATAGTTAAAATAGCATGCTCAAATACAAGATGAGCAATGTAATCATTATAATAGCATGCTCAGTTACAACAAGAACATTGTAATCATTATAATAGCATGTTCAGTTACAAGGTGAACATTGTAATCAGTATAATAGCATGCTCAGTTACAAAATTAATATTTTAATTATTACACTAGTATGCCCAGTTACAAGATGAACATTGTAATCAGTATAATAGCGTGCTCAGTTACAAGATGAGCAATGTAATCATTATAATAGCATGTTCAGTTACCAGATGAACATTGTAAGAATTATTTTTAGAATAAATCGCTTCCAAACTCTGGTATTTTCACTTTAGTTTAACTAAACGCCATCATATCGTATTTATGTTAATTACATGTAATATTGTAATAGGCATGTTCTTAAGTCAAGTGGCCCTTTGTTAGACTGTTTAGCCTTTCAAAACGGAAACTACAGGTATGCATATTTAAGAGAACTTAAGTTTGTCCTTTTTTAAAACCATTTTCTTCATTCCTCAATGAAAAATACATGCATTGTTTCGCACCCCTATTTGCAGCGTACTGGCAATGGGCCAAATGTGTAGAATACGATATCTGTGAAATTAATCTGACTGCAATAAGATCAGAAAATTCGACCCCAATTCTTTGATGGTTTTCTCTACGGTTCTTCTATATCGGGACTAGTCTTGCTGACAATGGTAACTGATGCTCGTCGGCAGGTACACGTACGTTAATGAGATCAATAACTTTGTCTCTTTCTTTCAGGACAAATATGTAACTTATTAAACTAACGGTTTTGACAGATAAATGTAACAGCTCTGTGATCTCATCATGTTAGAAATGAAATAACAAATGCGATATAGACGTACTTGAGCTCCTAATATGTTTTTTCCAGAGTGCTTACGGTGGACTTCGTTTGGATTCTGTGAGGGTTTTGATAGGTCTGTTATATGTTAATTGTGGATTACTGAAAACTCGCTCCACTAATATTATATGTACAAACATGTTTGCTTAAAGCCTTCCTTTCACTAGGAAACAAAATAGCCTGAGTAGGAGCCTTGTCAGGTGGGGTTATGTATGGGAGGACTAAGGTTTGCCTGAAGTGAAAGACATAGGTACAGTAAATGGCGCAGAGACATACATGTCTTTACAGATAAATGTTATCTGATCGTCAGTTGCACAGACCGGCCCGGATAGCACAGTTGGTAGAGCGTCCGCTTCGGGACCGGTAGATCCAGGATCAATCCTTGGTCGAGTCACACCTAAGACTTTAAAAGAGGAAGTTGTGACTTCCTCGTTTGGCGTTCAGCATGAAGGGGGATAGTGCAACGACTGGTTAACCCGTTTCAGTATAATGCCTCGGGCGGGGCGGCTTACTTGCCTTCGGTAAGTCGTCTCAGTGATGCAGCACTAAATAAAAGAGCGGTGAAAATCCGACCTGCAACAAGGAGGCACATTAAACGTGCATGCACCCTAATGATTCCTTCGTCGTCATATGACTGAAAAATTGTTGAGTACGACGTTAAACCCCAAGCACTCACTCACTCACTCAGTTGCACAGCGACATACATACAAGATGAAGATTGTAATCGACATAATAGCATGTTCAGTTACAAAATGAACATTGTAATCATTGTAATAGCATGTTAAGTTACAAAGTGAACATTGTAATCCTTATAATTGCATGTTCAGTTACAAGATGAACATTGTAATCATTATAAAAACATCATCAGCTGCAAGGTGAACATTGTAATCAGTATACAAGCATGCTCAGTTGCAAAATGGACATTGTAATCATTACAATAGCATATTTAGTTACAAGATGAACATTGTAATCATTATAATCATGTGCTCAGTTACAAGGTGAACATTGTAATCATTACAATAGCGTGCTCAGTTACAAGATGAACATTGTAATCATTATAAAAACATGCCCAGTTACAAGATGAACATTGTAATATTTAAAATAGCATGATCAGTTACGAAGTGAACATTGTAATCATTATAATAGCATGCTCAGTTGCAAGATAAACATTGTAATCATTATAATATCATTTTCAGTTACAAGATAAAGATTGTAATCGACATAATAGCATGTTCAGTTACAAGATGAACATTGTAATCATTGTAATAGCATGTTCAGTTACAAAGTAAACATTGTAATCATTATAATAGCGTCAACGGTTACAAAATCACCATTGTAATCAATATAATAGCATGCTCAGTTACAAAATGAATATTGCAATTATTATATTAGCATATGTAGTTACACGATGAACATTGTAATCATTATTATAGCATATGTAGTTACAAGATGAACATTTTAATCATTATAAAAACATCATCAGTTACAAGGTGAACATTGTAATGAGTATAAAAGCATGCTCAGTTGCAAAATGGATATTGTAATCATTACATTAGCATATTCACTTACAAGATGAACATTGTAATCATTATAATAATGTGCTCAGTTACAAGGTGAACAATGTAATCATTGTAATAGCATGTTCAGTTACAAAGTGAACATTGTAATCCTTATAATTGCATGTTCAGTTACAAAGTGAACATTGTAATCATTATAGAAACATCATCAGTTGCAAGGTGAACATTGTAATCAGTATACAAGCATGCTCAGTTGCGAAATGGACATTGTAATCATTACAATAGCATATTCAGTTACAAGATGAACATTGTAATCATTATAATAATGCGCTCAGTTACAAGGTGAACAATGTAATCATTGTAATAGCATGTTCAGTTACAAAGTAAACATTGTAATCCTTATAATTGCATGTTCAGTTATAAGATGAACATTGTAATCATTATAAAAACATAAACAGTTACAAGGTGAACATTGTAATCAGTAAACAAGCATGCTCAGTTGCAAAATGGACATTGTAATCATTACATTAGCATATTCACTTACAAGATGAATATTGTAATCATTATAATAACATCATCAGTTACAACATAAGCATTGTATTCATTATATTAGCTCGTTCACTTACAAGATAGACATTGTAATCATTATAAAAGCATGTTCAGTTACAAGGTGAACATAGCAATCATTTTTAAAACATGCTCAGTTGCAAGATGAAGATTGTAATCGACATAATAGCATGTTCAGTTATAAGATGAACATTGTAATCATTATAAAAACATCATCAGTTGCAAGGTGAACATTGTAATCAGTATACAAGCATGCTCAGTTGCAAGATAAACATTGTAATCATTACATTAGCATATTCACTTACAAGATGAATATTGTAATCATTATAATAACATCATCAGTTACAAAGTAAACATTGTATTCATTATATTAGCACGTTCAATTACAAGATGAACATTGTAATCATTATAAAAGCATGTTCAGTTACAAGGTGAACATTGTAATCTTTATAAAAACATGCTCAGTTACAAGATGAACATTCTAATCATTATAATAGCATGTTCAGTTACAAGGTGGACATTGTAAGTATAAAAGCATGCTCAGTTGCAAAATGGACATTGTAATCATTACATAAGCATATTTAGTTACAAGATGAATATTGTAATCATTATAATAACATCATCAGTTACAAAATGAACATTGTATTCAATATATTAGCACGTTCAATTACAAGATGAACATTGTAATCATTATAATATCATGCTCAGTTGCAAGATAAAGATTGTAATCGACATAATAGCATGTTCAGTTACAAGATGAACATTGTAATCATTGTAATAGCATGTTCAGTTACAAAGTGAACATTGTAATCCTTATAATTGCATGTTCAGTTACAAGATGAACGTTGTAATCATTATAAAAACATCATCAGTTCCTAGGTGAACATTGTAATCAGTATACAAGCATGCTCAGTTGCAAAATGGACATTGTAATCATTGCAATAGCATATTCAGTTACAAGATGAACATTGCAATCATTATAATAATGTGCTCAGTTACAAGGAGAACATTGAAATCATTACAATAGCGTGCTCAGTTACAAGGTGAACATTGTAATCATTATAAAAACATGCCCAGTTACAAGATGAACATTGTAATAGTTAAAATAGCATGCTCAAATACAAGATGAGCAATGTAATCATTATAATAGCATGCTCAGTTACAACATGAACATTGTAATCATTATAATAGCATGTTCAGTTACAAGGTGAACATTGTAATCAGTATAATAGCATGCTCAGTTACAAAATTAATATTTTAATTATTACACTAGTATGCCCAGTTACAAGATGAACATTGTAATCAGTATAATAGCGTGCTCAGTTACAAGATGAGCAATGTAATCATTATAATAGCATGTTCAGTTACCAGATGAACATTGTAAGAATTATTTTTAGAATAAATCGCTTCCAAACTCTGGTATTTTCACTTTAGTTTAACTAAACGCCATCATATCGTATTTATGTTAATTACATGTAATATTGTAATAGGCATGTTCTTAAGTCAAGTGGCCCTTTGTTAGACTGTTTAGCCTTTCAAAACGGAAACTACAGGTATGCATATTTAAGAGAACTTAAGTTTGTCCTTTTTTAAAACCATTTTCTTCATTCCTCAATGAAAAATACATGCATTGTTTCGCACCCCTATTTGCAGCGTACTGGCAATGGGCCAAATGTGTAGAATACGATATCTGTGAAATTAATCTGACTGCAATAAGATCAGAAAATTCGACCCCAATTCTTTGATGGTTTTCTCTACGGTTCTTCTATATCGGGACTAGTCTTGCTGACAATGGTAACTGATGCTCGTCGGCAGGTACACGTACGTTAATGAGATCAATAACTTTGTCTCTTTCTTTCAGGACAAATATGTAACTTATTAAACTAACGGTTTTGACAGATAAATGTAACAGCTCTGTGATCTCATCATGTTAGAAATGAAATAACAAATGCGATATAGACGTACTTGAGCTCCTAATATGTTTTTTCCAGAGTGCTTACGGTGGACTTCGTTTGGATTCTGTGAGGGTTTTGATAGGTCTGTTATATGTTAATTGTGGATTACTGAAAACTCGCTCCACTAATATTATATGTACAAACATGTTTGCTTAAAGCCTTCCTTTCACTAGGAAACAAAATAGCCTGAGTAGGAGCCTTGTCAGGTGGGGTTATGTATGGGAGGACTAAGGTTTGCCTGAAGTGAAAGACATAGGTACAGTAAATGGCGCAGAGACATACATGTCTTTACAGATAAATGTTATCTGATCGTCAGTTGCACAGACCGGCCCGGATAGCACAGTTGGTAGAGCGTCCGCTTCGGGACCGGTAGATCCAGGATCAATCCTTGGTCGAGTCACACCTAAGACTTTAAAAGAGGAAGTTGTGACTTCCTCGTTTGGCGTTCAGCATGAAGGGGGATAGTGCAACGACTGGTTAACCCGTTTCAGTATAATGCCTCGGGCGGGGCGGCTTACTTGCCTTCGGTAAGTCGTCTCAGTGATGCAGCACTAAATAAAAGAGCGGTGAAAATCCGACCTGCAACAAGGAGGCACATTAAACGTGCATGCACCCTAATGATTCCTTCGTCGTCATATGACTGAAAAATTGTTGAGTACGACGTTAAACCCCAAGCACTCACTCACTCAGTCAGTTGCACAGCGACATACATACAAGATGAAGATTGTAATCGACATAATAGCATGTTCAGTTACAAAATGAACATTGTAATCATTGTAATAGCATGTTAAGTTACAAAGTGAACATTGTAATCCTTATAATTGCATGTTCAGTTACAAGATGAACATTGTAATCATTATAAAAACATCATCAGCTGCAAGGTGAACATTGTAATCAGTATACAAGCATGCTCAGTTGCAAAATGGACATTGTAATCATTACAATAGCATATTTAGTTACAAGATGAACATTGTAATCATTATAATCATGTGCTCAGTTACAAGGTGAACATTGTAATCATTACAATAGCGTGCTCAGTTACAAGATGAACATTGTAATCATTATAAAAACATGCCCAGTTACAAGATGAACATTGTAATAGTTAAAATAGCATGATCAGTTACGAAGTGAACATTGTAATCATTATAATAGCATGCTCAGTTGCAAGATAAACATTGTAATCATTATAATATCATTTTCAGTTACAAGATGAAGATTGTAATCGACATAATAGCATGTTCAGTTACAAGATGAACATTGTAATCATTGTAATAGCATGTTCAGTTACAAAGTAAACATTGTAATCATTATAATAGCGTCAACGGTTACAAAATCACCATTGTAATCAATATAATAGCATGCTCAGTTACAAAATGAATATTGCAATTATTATATTAGCATATGTAGTTACACGATGAACATTGTAATCATTATTATAGCATATGTAGTTACAAGATGAACATTTTAATCATTATAAAAACATCATCAGTTACAAGGTGAACATTGTAATGAGTATAAAAGCATGCTCAGTTGCAAAATGGATATTGTAATCATTACATTAGCATATTCACTTACAAGATGAACATTGTAATCATTATAATAATGTGCTCAGTTACAAGGTGAACAATGTAATCATTGTAATAGCATGTTCAGTTACAAAGTGAACATTGTAATCCTTATAATTGCATGTTCAGTTACAAAGTGAACATTGTAATCATTATAAAAACATCATCAGTTGCAAGGTGAACATTGTAATCAGTATACAAGCATGCTCAGTTGCGAAATGGACATTGTAATCATTACAATAGCATATTCAGTTACAAGATGAACATTGTAATCATTATAATAATGCGCTCAGTTACAAGGTGAACAATGTAATCATTGTAATAGCATGTTCAGTTACAAAGTGAACATTGTAATCCTTATAATTGCATGTTCAGTTATAAGATGAACATTGTAATCATTATAAAAACATAAACAGTTACAAGGTGAACATTGTAATCAGTATACAAGCATGCTCAGTTGCAAAATTGACATTGTAATCATTACATTAGCATATTCACTTACAAGATGAATATTGTAATCATTATAATAACATCATCAGTTACAACATAAGCATTGTATTCATTATATTAGCTCGTTCACTTACAAGATAGACATTGTAATCATTATAAAAGCATGTTCAGTTACAAGGTGAACATAGCAATCATTTTTAAAACATGCTCAGTTGCAAGATGAAGATTGTAATCGACATAATAGCATGTTCAGTTATAAGATGAAGATTGTAATCATTATAAAAACATCATCAGTTGCAAGGTGAACATTGTAATCAGTATACAAGCATGCTCAGTTGCAAGATAAACATTGTAATCATTACATTAGCATATTCACTTACAAGATGAATATTGTAATCATTATAATAACATCATCAGTTACAAAGTAAACATTGTATTCATTATATTAGCACGTTCAATTACAAGATGAACATTGTAATCATTATAAAAGCATGTTCAGTTACAAGGTGAACATTGTAATTTTTATAAAAACATGCTCAGTTACAAGATGAACATTCTAATCATTATAATAGCATGTTCAGTTACAAGGTGGACATTGTAAGTATAAAAGCATGCTCAGTTGCAAAATGGACATTGTAATCATTACATAAGCATATTTAGTTACAAGATGAATATTGTAATCATTATAATAACATCATCAGTTACAAAATGAACATTGTATTCAATATATTAGCACGTTCAATTACAAGATGAACATTGTAATCATTATAATATCATGCTCAGTTGCAAGATAAAGATTGTAATCGACATAATAGCATGTTCAGTTACAAGATGAACATTGTAATCATTGTAATAGCATGTTCAGTTACAAAGTGAACATTGTAATCCTTATAATTGCATGTTCAGTTACAAGATGAACGTTGTAATCATTATAAAAACATCATCAGTTCCTAGGTGAACATTGTAATCAGTATACAAGCATGCTCAGTTGCAAAATAGACATTGTAATCATTGCAATAGCATATTCAGTTACAAGATGAACATTGCAATCATTATAATAATGTGCTCAGTTACAAGGAGAACATTGAAATCATTACAATAGCGTGCTCAGTTACAAGGTGAACATTGTAATCATTATAAAAACATGCCCAGTTACAAGATGAACATTGTAATAGTTAAAATAGCATGCTCAAATACAAGATGAGCAATGTAATCATTATAATAGCATGCTCAATTACAAGATGAAAATTGTAATTCGTATAATAGCATGCTCAGTTACAACATGAACATTGTAATCATTTTAATAGCATGTTCAGTTACAAGATGAACATTGTAATCAGTATAATAGCATGCTCAGTTACAAAATTAATATTTTAATTATTACACTAGTATGCCCAGTTACAAGATGAACATTGTAATCAGTATAATAGCGTGCTCAGTTACAAGATGAGCAATGTAATCATTATAATAGCATGTTCAGTTACAAAGTGAACATTGTAATCCTTATAATTGCATGTTCAGTTATAAGATGAACATTGTAATCATTATAAAAAAATAAACAGTTTTAAGGTGAACATTGTAATCAGTATACGAGCATGCTCAGTTGCAAAATGGACATTGTAATCATTACATTAGCATATTCACTTACAAGATGAATATTGTAATCATTATAATAACATCATCAGTTACAACATAAGCATTGTATTCATTATATTAGCTCGTTGACTTACAAGATAAACATTGTAATCATTATAAAAGCATGTTCAGTTACAAGGTGAACATAGTAATCATTTTAAAAACATGCTCAGTTGCAAGATGAAGATTGTAATCGACATAATAGCATGTTCAGTTACAAGATGGACATTGTAATCATTATAAAAACATCATCAGTTGCAAGGTGAACGTTGTAATCAGTATACAAGCATGCTCAGTTGCAAGATAAACATTGTAATCATTACATTAGCATATTCACTTACAAGATGAATATTGTAATCTTTATAATAACATCATCAGTTACAAAGTAAACATTGTATTTATTATATTAGCACGTTCAATTACAAGATGAACATTGTAATCATTATAAAAGCATGTTCAGTTACAAGGTGAACATTGTAATCTTTATAATAGCATGTTCAGTTACAAGGTGGACATTGTAAGTATAAAAGCATGCTCAGTTGCAAAATGGACATTGTAATCATTACATAAGCATATTCAGTTACAAGATGAATATTGTAATCATTATAATAACATCATCAGTTACAAAATGAACATTGTATTCATTATATTAGCACGTTCAATTACAAGATGAACATTGTAATCATTATAATATCATGCTCAGTTGCAAGATGAAGATTGTAATCGACATAATAGCATGTTCAGTTACAAGATGAACATTGTAATCATTGTAATAGCATGTTCAGTTACAAAGTGAACATTGTAATCCTTATAATTGCATGTTCAGTTACAAGATGAACATTGTAATCATTATAAAAACATCATCAGTTCCAAGCTGAACATTGTAATCAGTATACAAGCATGCTCAGTTGCAAAATGGACATTGTAATCATTGCAATAGCATATTTAGTTACAAGATGAGCAATGTAATCATTATAATAGCATGCTTAATTACAAGATGAAGATTGTAATTCGTATAATAGCATGCTCAGTTACAACATGAACATTGTAATCATTATAATAGCATGCTCAATTACAAGATGAAGATTGTAATTAGTGTAATAGCATGCTCAGTTACAACATGAACATTGTAATCATTATAATAGCATGTTCAGTTACAAGATGAACATTGTAATCAGTATAACAGCATGCTCAGTTACAAAATTAATATTTTAATTATTACACTAGTATGCCCAGTTACAAGATGAACATTGTAATCAGTATAATAGCGTGCTCAGTTACAAGATGAGCAATGTAATCATTATAATAGCATGTTCAGTTACCTGATGAACATTGTAAGAATTATTTTTAGAATAAATCGCTTCCAAACTCTGGTATATTCACCTTAGTTTAACTAAACGCCATCATATCGTATTTATGTTAATTACATGTAATATTTTAATAGGCATGTTCTTAAATCAAGTGGCCCTTTGTTAGACTGTTTAGCCTTTCAAAACGGAAACTACAGGTATGCATATTTAAGAGAACTTATGTTTGTCCTTTTTTAAAACCATTTTCTTTATTTCTCAATGAAAAATACATGCATTGTTTCGCACCCCTATTTGCAGCGTTCTGGCAATGGGCCAAATGTGTAGAATACGATATCTGTGAAATTAATCTGACTGCAATAAAATCAGAAAATTCGACCCCAATTCTTTGATGGTTTTCTCTACGGTTCTTCTATATCGGGACTAGTCTTGCTGACAATGGTAACTGATGCTCGTCGGCAGGTACACGTACGTTAATGAGATCAATAACTTTGTCTCTTTCTTTCAGGACAAATATGTAACTTATTAAACTAACGGTTTTGACAGATAAATGTAACAGCTCTGTGATCTCATCATGTTAGAAATGAAATAAAAAATGCGATATAGACGTACTTGAGCTCCTAATATGTTTTTTCCAGAGTGCTTACGGCGGACTTCGTTTGGATTCTGTGAGGGTTTTGATAGGTCTGTTATATGTTAATTGTGTATTACTGAAAACTCGCTCCACTAACATTATATATACAAACATGTATGCTTAAAGCCTTCCTTTCACTAGGAAATAAAATAGCCTGAGTAGGAGCCTTGTCAGGTGGGGTTATGTATGGGAGGACTAAGGTTTGCCTGAAGTGAAAGACATAGGTACAGTAAATGGCGCAGAGACATACATGTCTTTACAGATAAATGTTATCTGATCGTCAGTTGCACAGACCGGCCCGGATAGCACAGTTGGTAGAGCGTCCGTTTCGGGACCGGTAGATCCAGGATCAATCCTTGGTCGAGTCACACCTAAGACTTTAAAAGAGGAAGTTGTGACTTCCTCGTTTGGCGTTCAGCATGAAGGGGGATAGTGCAACGACTGGTTGACCCGTTTCAGTATAATGGCTTGGGCGGGGCGGCTTACTTGCCTTTGGTAAGTCGTCTCAGTGATGCAGCACTAAATAAAAGAGCGGTGAAAATCCGTCCTGCAACAAGGAGGCACATTAAACGTGCATGCACCCTAATGATTCCTTCGTCGTCAATTGTTGAGTACGACGTTAAACCCCAAGCACTCACTCACTCACTCAGTTGCACAGCGACATACATGTCTATACAGAAAAATGCTATCTGATCGCAGTCAGTGTAAAATTCCTGACGGTGTTTACTGTGCAGCAGAGATTCAGGATGGTGCTTACTGTGTAGCAGAGTTTCAGGATGGTATTTACTGTGCAGCAGAGATTCAGGATGGTGTTTACGGTGCAACAGAGATTCAGTATGGTGTTAATTGATTTAATCAACGATTCAGGAAAACACAGTGATCCAGGTTTAGAAGCTTCAGGTTATATTAATATCTTGAAGTAATGATACTTCGTTGCTTGAAACCATTTAAACATCCGAATTCCACTGACTCTGTCAACACGCTGGATGAAAGAATATATTGGAGTGAAATCAGATAGAGAAACACATGATTTTCTATCGGCCTCACAACGTTTTACATTTTACTTACTTATTTAATTTTTGTTTGAGGAGGGCCTCAGTTACCGATGGGGTCAGCACGCCATCGCCCTCTGTAATCCCACATGGAACACTGGGGTTAGAGCTGATTTCCTAGCTGGCACCATCTTTTAAGTGCCAATATTGAGAAATGCCTTCTATTTCTTCTCAACGATCAACGGTACAAAGATGCAGTTTGGACCAAATACACGCTAAAAAGCTCATCTTATCCCCACACATTATCCACACTAAATCTTTCATTTTTCCCCTCAGCTGAAATAGACTAAATCCAGTTAAAGAGACTCGTGTCTTATGATAGCATGCTCAGTTACAAGATAAACATTGTAAACATTATATTATCACGCTCACTTACAAGGTAAACATTGTAATCATTATAATAGAAAGCTTAGTTACAGGATGAAAATTGTAATCATAATAGCATGTTCAGTTACAAGATGAATATTGTAATCATTATAATAACATCATCAGTTACAAAATGAACAGTGTATTCATTATATTAGCACGTTCAATTACAACATGAACATTGTAATCATTATAATAGCATGCTCAGTTACAAGATGAACATTGTAAACAGTATAATAGCGTGCTCATTTACAAAATGAACATTGTCATCATTATAATAGCATGTTCAGTTACAAGATGAACATTGTAATCATTATAAAAACATCATCAGTTACAAGGTGAACATTGTAATCAGTATAAAAGCATGCTCAGTTGCAAAATCAACATTGTAATCATTATAATAGCATGTTCAGTTACAAGGTGAACATTGTAATTATTATAAAAACATGCCCAGTTACAAGATGAACATTGTAATACTTTTAATAGCATGTTCAGTTACGAAGTGAACATTGTAATCATTATAATAGCATGCTCAGTTTCAAGATAAACATTGTAATCATTATAATATCATTTTCAGTTGCAAGATGAAGATTGTAATCGACATAATAGCATGTTCAGTTACAAGATGAATATTGTAATCATTGTAATAGCATGTTCAGTTACAAAGTGAACATTGTAATCCTTATAATTGCATGTTCAGTTACAAGATGAACATTGTAATCATGATAAAAACATCATCAGTTGCAAGGTGAACATTGTAATCAGTATACAAGCATGCTCAGTTGCAAATTGGACATTGTAATCATTACAATAGCATATTCAGTTACAAGATGAACATTGTAATCATTATAATCATGTGCTCAGTTACAAGGTGAACATTATAATCATTACAATAGCGTGCTCAGTTACAAGATGAACATTGTAATCATTATAAAAACATGCCCAGTTACAAGATGAACATTGTAATAGTTAAAATAGCATGATCAGTTACGAAGTGAACATTGTAATCATTATAATATCATTTTCAGTTGCAAGATAAACATTGTAATCATTATAATATCATTTTCAGTTACAAGATAAAGATTGTAATCGACATAATAGCATGTTCAGTTACAAGATGAACATTGTAATCATTGTAATAGCATGTTCAGTTACAAAGTAAACATTGTAATCATTATAATAGCGTCAACGGTTACAAAATCACCATTGTAATCAAAATAATAGCATGCTCAGTTACAAAATGAATATTGCAATTATTATATTAGCATATGTAGTTACAAGACGAACATTGTAATCATTATTATAGCATATGTAGTTACAAGATGAACATTGTAATCATTATAAAAACATCATCAGTTACAAGGTGAACATTGTAATCAGTATAAAAGCATGCTCAGTTGCAAAATGGATATTGTAATCATTACATTAGCATGTTCACTTACAAGATGAACATTGTAATCATTATAATAATGTGCTCAGTTACAAGGTGAACAATGTAATCTTTGTAATAGCATGTTCAGTTACAAAGTGAACATTGTAATCCTTATAATTGCATGTTCAGTTACAAAGTGAACATTGTAATCATTATAAAAACATCATCAGTTGCAAGGTGAACATTGTAATCAGTATATAAGTATGCTCAGTTGCAAAATGGACATTGTAATCATTACAATAGCATATTCAGTTACAAGATGAACATTGTAATCATTATAATAATGCGCTCAGTTACAAGGTGAACCATGTAATCATTGTAATAGCATGTTCAGTTACAAAGTGAACATTGTAATCCTTATAATTGCATGTTCAGTTACAAGATGAACATTGTAATCATTATAAAAACATAAACAGTTACAAGGTGAACATTGTAATCAGTATACAAGCATGCTCAGTTGCAAAATGGACATTGTAATCATTACATTAGCATATTCACTTACAAGATGAATATTGTAATTATTATAATAGCATCATCAGTTACAATGTAAACATTGTATTCATTATATCAGCTCGTTCACTTACAAGATAAACATTGTAATCATTATAAAAGCATGTTCAGCTACAAGGTGAACATAGTAATCAGTTTAAAAACATGCTCAGTTGCAAGATGAAGATTGTAATCGACATAATAGCATGTTCAGTTATAAGATGAACATTGTAATCATTATAAAAACATCATCAGTTGCAAGGTGAACATTGTAATCAGTATACAAGCATGCTCAGTTGCAAGATAAACATTGTAATCATTACATTAGCATATTCACTTACAAGATGAATATTGTAATCATTATAATAACATCATCAGTTACAATGTAAACATTGTATTCATTATATTAGCACGTTCAATTACAAGATGAACATTGTAATCATTATAAAAGCATGTTCAGTTACAAGGTGAACATTGTAATCTTTATAAAGACATGCTCAGTTACAAGATGAACATTCTAATCATTATAATAGCATGTTCAGTTACAAGGTGGACATTGTAAGTATAAAAGCATGCTCAGTTGCTAAATGGACATTGTAATCATTACATAAGCATATTTAGTTACAAGATGAATATTGTAATCATTATATAAACATCATCAGTTACAAAATGAACATTGTATTCATTATATTAGCACGTTCAATTACAAGATGAACATTGTAATCATTATAATATCATGCTCAGTTGCAAGATAAAGATTGTAATCGACATAATAGCATGTTCAGTTACAAGATGAACATTGTAATCATTGTAATAGCATGTTCAGTTACAAAGTGAACATTGTAATCCTTATAATTGCATGTTCAGTTACAAGATGAACGTTGTAATCATTATAAAAACATCATCAGTTCCTAGGTGAACATTGTAATCAGTATACAAGCATGCTCAGTTGCAAAATGGACATTGTAATCATTGCAATAGCATATTCAGTTACAAGATGAACATTGCAATCATTATAATAATGTGCCCAGTTACAAGGAGAACATTGAAATCATTACAATAGCGTGCTCAGTTACAAGGTGAACATTGTAATCATTATAAAAACATGCCCAGTTACAAGATGAACATTGTAATAGTTAAAATAGCATGCTCAAATACAAGATGAGCAATGTAATCATTATAATAGCATGCTCAGTTACAACATGAACATTGTAATCATTATAATAGCATGTTCAGTTACAAGGTGAACATTGTAATCAGTATAATAGCATGCTCAGTTACAAAATTAATATTTTAATTATTACACTAGTATGCCCAGTTACAAGATGAACATTGTAATCAGTATAATAGCGTGCTCAGTTACAAGATGAGCAATGTAATCATTATAATAGCATGTTCAGTTACCAGATGAACATTGTAAGAATTATTTTTAGAATAAATCGCTTCCAAACTCTGGTATATTCACCTTAGTTTAACTAAACGCCATCATATCGTATTTATGTTAATTACATGTAATATTGTAATAGGCATGTTCTTAAGTCAAGTGGCCCTTTGTTAGACTGTTTACCCTTTCAAAACAGAAACTACAGGTATGCATATTTAAGAGAACTTAAGTTTGTCCTTTTTTAAAACCATTTTCTTCATTCCTCAATGAAAAATACATGCATTGTTTCGCACCCCTATTTGCAGCGTACTGGCAATGGGCCAAATGTGTAGAATACGATATCTGTGAAATTAATCTGACTGCAATAAGATCAGAAAATTCGACCCCAATTCTTTTATGGTTTTCTCTACGGTTCTTCTATATCGGGACTAGTCTTGCTGACAATGGTAACTGATGCTCGTCGGCAGGTACACGTACGTTAATGAGATCAATAACTTTGTCTCTTTCTTTCAGGACAAATATGTAACTTATTAAACTAACGGTTTTGACAGATAAATGTAACAGCTCTGTGATCTCATCATGTTAGAAATGAAATAACAAATGCGATATAGACGTACTTGAGCTCCTAATATGTTTTTTCCAGAGTGCTTACGGTGGACTTCGTTTGGATTCTGTGAGGGTTTTGATAGGTCTGTTATATGTTAATTGTGGATTACTGAAAACTCGCTCCACTAATATTATATGTACAAACATGTTTGCTTAAAGCCTTCCTTTCACTAGGAAACAAAATAGCCTGAGTAGGAGCCTTGTCAGGTGGGGTTATGTATGGGAGGACTAAGGTTTGCCTGAAGTGAAAGACATAGGTACAGTAAATGGCGCAGAGACATACATGTCTTTACAGATAAATGTTATCTGATCGTCAGTTGCACAGACCGGCCCGGATAGCACAGTTGGTAGAGCGTCCGCTTCGGGACCGGTAGATCCAGGATCAATCCTTGGTCGAGTCACACCTAAGACTTTAAAAGAGGAAGTTGTGACTTCCTCGTTTGGCGTTCAGCATGAAGGGGGATAGTGCAACGACTGGTTAACCCGTTTCAGTAAAATGCCTTTGGCGGGGCGGCTTACTTGCCTTCGGTAAGTCGTCTCAGTGATGCAGCACTAAATAAAAGAGCGGTGAAAATCCGACCTGCAACAAGGAGGCACATTAAACGTGCATGCACCCTAATGATTCCTTCGTCGTCATATGACTGAAAAATTGTTGAGTACGACATTAAACCCCAAGCACTCACTCACTCACTCAGTTGCACAGCGACATACATACAAGATGAAGATTGTAATCGACATAATAGCATGTTCAGTTACAAAATGAACATTGTAATCATTGTAATAGCATGTTAAGTTACAAAGTGAACATTGTAATCCTTATAATTGCATGTTCAGTTACAAGATGAACATTGTAATCATTATAAAAACATCATCAGCTGCAAGGTGAACATTGTAATCAGTATACAAGCATGCTCAGTTGCAAAATGGACATTGTAATCATTACAATAGCATATTTAGTTACAAGATGAACATTGTAATCATTATAATCATGTGCTCAGTTACAAGGTGAACATTGTAATCATTACAATAGCGTGCTCAGTTACAAGATGAACATTGTAATCATTATAAAAACATGCCCAGTTACAAGATGAACATTGTAATAGTTAAAATAGCATGATCAGTTACGAAGTGAACATTGTAATCATTATAATAGCATGCTCAGTTGCAAGATAAACATTGTAATCATTATAATATCATTTTCAGTTACAAGATGAAGATTGTAATCGACATAATAGCATGTTCAGTTACAAGATGAACATTGTAATCATTGTAATAGCATGTTCAGTTACAAAGTAAACATTGTAATCATTATAATAGCGTCAACGGTTACAAAATCACCATTGTAATCAATATAATAGCATGCTCAGTTACAAAATGAATATTGCAATTATTATATTAGCATATGTAGTTACAAGATGAACATTGTAATCATTATTATAGCATATGTAGTTACAAGATGAACATTTTAATCATTATAAAAACATCATCAGTTACAAGGTGAACATTGTAATGAGTATAAAAGCATGCTCAGTTGCAAAATGGATATTGTAATCATTACATTAGCATATTCACTTACAAGATGGACATTGTAATCATTATAATAATGTGCTCAGTTACAAGGTGAACAATGTAATCATTGTAATAGCATGTTCAGTTACAAAGTGAACATTGTAATCCTTATAATTGCATGTTCAGTTACAAAGTGAACATTGTAATCATTATAAAAACATCATCAGTTGCAAGGTGAACATTGTATTCAGTATACAAGCATGCTCAGTTGCGAAATGGACATTGTAATCATTACAATAGCATATTCAGTTACAAGATGAACATTGTAATCATTATAATAATGCGCTCAGTTACAAGGTGAACAATGTAATCATTGTAATACCATGTTCAGTTACAAAGTGAACATTGTAATCCTTATAATTGCATGTTCAGTTATAAGATGAACATTGTAATCATTATAAAAACATAAACAGTTACAAGGTGAACATTGTAATCAGTATACAAGCATGCTCAGTTGCAAAACGGACATTGTAATCATTACATTAGCATATTCACTTACAAGATGAATATTGTAATCATTATAATCACATCATCAGTTACAACATAAGCATTGTATTCATTATATTAGCTCGTTCACTTACAAGATAGACATTGTAATCATTATAAAAGCATGTTCAGTTACAAGGTGAACATAGCAATCATTTTTAAAACATGCTCAGTTGCAAGATGAAGATTGTAATCGACATAATAGCATGTTCAGTTATAAGATGAACATTGTAATCATTATAAAAACATCATCAGTTGCAAGGTGAACATTGTAATCAGTATACAAGCATGCTCAGTTGCAAGATGAACATTGCAATCATTATAATAATGTGCTCAGTTACAAGGAGAACATTGAAATCATTACAATAGCGTGCTCAGTTACAAGGTGAACATTGTAATCATTATAAAAACATGCCCAGTTACAAGATGAACATTGTAATAGTTAAAATAGCATGCTCAAATACAAGATGAGCAATGTAATCATTATAATAGCATGCTCAATTACAAGATGAAAATTGTAATTCGTATAATAGCATGCTCAGTTACAACATGAACATTGTAATCATTTTAATAGCATGTTCAGTTACAAGATGAACATTGTAATCAGTATAATAGCATGCTCAGTTACAAAATTAATATTTTAATTATTACACTAGTATGCCCAGTTACAAGATGAACATTGTAATCAGTATAATAGCGTGCTCAGTTACAAGATGAGCAATGTAATCATTATAATAGCATGTTCAGTTACAAAGTGAACATTGTAATCCTTATAATTGCATGTTCAGTTACAAGATGAACATTGTAATCATTATAAAAAAATAAACAGTTTTAAGGTGAACATTGTAATCAGTATACGAGCATGCTCAGTTGCAAAATGGACATTGTAATCATTACATTAGCATATTCACTTACAAGATGAATATTGTAATCATTATAATAACATCATCAGTTACAACATAAGCATTGTATTCATTATATTAGCTCGTTGACTTACAAGATAAACATTGTAATCATTATAAAAGCATGTTCAGTTACAAGGTGAACATAGTAATCATTTTAAAAACATGCTCAGTTGCAAGATGAAGATTGTAATCGACATAATAGCATGTTCAGTTACAAGATGGACATTGTAATCTTTATAAAAACATCATCAGTTGCAAGGTGAATGTTGTAATCAGTATACAAGCATGCTCAGTTGCAAGATAAACATTGTAATCATTACATTAGCATATTCACTTACAAGATGAATATTGTAATCTTTATAATAACATCATCAGTTACAAAGTAAACATTGTATTTATTATATTAGCACGTTCAATTACAAGATGAACATTGTAATCATTATAAAAGCATGTTCAGTTACAAGGTGAACATTGTAATCTTTATAATAGCATGTTCAGTTACAAGGTGGACATTGTAAGTATAAAAGCATGCTCAGTTGCAAAATGGACATTGTAATCATTACATAAGCATATTCAGTTACAAGATGAATATTGTAATCATTATAATAACATCATCAGTTACAAAATGAACATTGTATTCATTATATTAGCACGTTCAATTACAAGATGAACATTGTAATCATTATAATATCATGCTCAGTTGCAAGATGAAGATTGTAATCGACATAATAGCATGTTCAGTTACAAGATGAACATTGTAATCATTGTAATAGCATGTTCAGTTACAAAGTGAACATTGTAATCCTTGTAATTGCATGTTCAGTTACAAGATGAACATTGTAATCATTATAAAAACATCATCAGTTCCAAGCTGAACATTGTAATCAGTATACAAGCATGCTCAGTTGCAAAATGGACATTGTAATCATTGCAATAGCATATTCAGTTACAAGATGAGCAATGTAATCATTATAATAGCATGCTTAATTACAAGATGAAGATTGTAATTCGTATAATAGCATGCTCAGTTACAACATGAACATTGTAATCATTATAATAGCATGCTCAATTACAAGATGAAGATTGTAATTAGTGTAATAGCATGCTCAGTTACAACATGAACATTGTAATCATTATAATAGCATGTTCAGTTACAAGATGAACATTGTAATCAGTATAATAGCATGCTCAGTTACAAAATTAATATTTTAATTATTACACTAGTATGCCCAGTTACAAGATGAACATTGTAATCAGTATAATAGCGTGCTCAGTTACAAGATGAGCAATGTAATCATTATAATAGCATGTTCAGTTACCTGATGAACATTGTAAGAATTTTTTTTAGAATAAATCGCTTCCAAACTCTGGTATATTCACCTTAGTTTAACTAAACGCCATCATATCGTATTTATGTTAATTACATGTAATATTTTAATAGGCATGTTCTTAAATCAAGTGGCCCTTTGTTAGACTGTTTAGCCTTTCAAAACGGAAACTACAGGTATGCATATTTAAGAGAACTTATGTTTGTCCTTTTTTAAAACCATTTTCTTTATTTCTCAATGAAAAATACATGCATTGTTTCGCACCCCTATTTGCAGCGTTCTGGCAATGGGCCAAATGTGTAGAATACGATATCTGTGAAATTAATCTGACTGCAATAAAATCAGAAAATTCGACCCCAATTCTTTTATGGTTTTCTCTACGGTTCTTCTATATCGGGACTAGTCTTGCTGACAATGGTAACTGATGCTCGTCGGCAGGTACACGTACGTTAATGAGATCAATAACTTTGTCTCTTTCTTTCAGGACAAATATGTAACTTATTAAACTAACGGTTTTGACAGATAAATGTAACAGCTCTGTGATCTCATCATGTTAGAAATGAAATAAAAAATGCGATATAGACGTACTTGAGCTCCTAATATGTTTTTTCCAGAGTGCTTACGGTGGACTTCGTTTGGATTCTGTGAGGGTTTTGATAGGTTTGTTATATGTTAATTGTGTATTACTGAAAACTCGCTCCACTAACATTATATATACAAACATGTATGCTTGAAGCCTTCCTTTCACTAGGAAATAAAATAGCCTGAGTAGGAGCCTTGTCAGGTGGGGTTATGTATGGGAGGACTAAGGTTTGCCTGAAGTGAAAGACATAGGTACAGTAAATGGCGCAGAGACATACATGTCTTTACAGATAAATGTTATCTGATCGTCAGTTGCACAGATTGGCCCGGATAGCACAGTTGGTAGAGCGTCCGCTTCGGGACCGGTAGATCCAGGATCAATCCTTGGTCGAGTCACACCTAAGACTTTAAAAGAGGAAGTTGTGACTTCCTCGTTTGGCGTTCAGCATGAAGGGGATAGTGCAACGACTGGTTGACCCGTTTCAGTATAATGGCTCGGGCGGGGCGGCTTACTTGCCTTCGGTAAGTCGTCTCAGTGATGCAGCACTAAATAAAAGAGCGGTGAAAATCCGTCCTGCAACAAGGAGGCACATTAAACGTGCATGCACCCTAATGATTCCTTCGTCGTCATATGACTGAAAAATTGTTGAGTACGACGTTAAACCCCAAGCACTCACTCACTCACTCAGTTGCACAGCGACATACATACAAGATGAAGATTGTAATCGACATAATAGCATGTTCAGTTACAAAATGAACATTGTAATCATTGTAATAGCATGTTAAGTTACAAAGTGAACATTGTAATCCTTATAATTGCATGTTCAGTTACAAGATGAACATTGTAATCATTATAAAAACATCATCAGCTGCAAGGTGAACATTGTAATCAGTATACAAGCATGCTCAGTTGCAAAATGGACATTGTAATCATTACAATAGCATATTTAGTTACAAGATGAACATTGTAATCATTATAATCATGTGCTCAGTTACAAGGTGAACATTGTAATCATTACAATAGCGTGCTCAGTTACAAGATGAACATTGTAATCATTATAAAAACATGCCCAGTTACAAGATGAACATTGTAATAGTTAAAATAGCATGATCAGTTACGAAGTGAACATTGTAATCATTATAATAGCATGCTCAGTTGCAAGATAAACATTGTAATCATTATAATATCATTTTCAGTTACAAGATGAAGATTGTAATCGACATAATAGCATGTTCAGTTACAAGATGAACATTGTAATCATTGTAATAGCATGTTCAGTTACAAAGTAAACATTGTAATCATTATAATAGCGTCAACGGTTACAAAATCACCATTGTAATCAATATAATAGCATGCTCAGTTACAAAATGAATATTGCAATTATTATATTAGCATATGTAGTTACACGATGAACATTGTAATCATTATTATAGCATATGTAGTTACAAGATGAACATTTTAATCATTATAAAAACATCATCAGTTACAAGGTGAACATTGTAATGAGTATAAAAGCATGCTCAGTTGCAAAATGGATATTGTAATCATTACATTAGCATATTCACTTACAAGATGAACATTGTAATCATTATAATAATGTGCTCAGTTACAAGGTGAACAATGTAATCATTGTAATAGCATGTTCAGTTACAAAGTGAACATTGTAATCCTTATAATTGCATGTTCAGTTACAAAGTGAACATTGTAATCATTATAAAAACATCATCAGTTGCAAGGTGAACATTGTAATCAGTATACAAGCATGCTCAGTTGCGAAATGGACATTGTAATCATTACAATAGCATATTCAGTTACAAGATGAACATTGTAATCATTATAATAATGCGCTCAGTTACAAGGTGAACAATGTAATCATTGTAATAGCATGTTCAGTTACAAAGTGAACATTGTAATCCTTATAATTGCATGTTCAGTTATAAGATGAACATTGTAATCATTATAAAAACATAAACAGTTACAAGGTGAACATTGTAATCAGTATACAAGCATGCTCAGTTGCAAAATGGACATTGTAATCATTACATTAGCATATTCACTTACAAGATGAATATTGTAATCATTATAATAACATCTTCAGTTACAACATAAGCATTGTATTCATTATATTAGCTCGTTCACTTACAAGATAGACATTGTAATCATTATAAAAGCATGTTCAGTTACAAGGTGAACATAGCAATCACTTTTAAAACATGCTCAGTTGCAAGATGAAGATTGTAATCGACATAATAGCATGTTCAGTTATAAGATGAACATTGTAATCATTATAAAAACATCATCAGTTGCAAGGTGAACATTGTAATCAGTATACAAGCATGCTCAGTTGCAAGATAAACATTGTAATCATTACATTAGCATATTCACTTACAAGATGAATATTGTAATCATTATAATAACATCATCAGTTACAAAGTAAACATTGTATTCATTATATTAGCACGTTCAATTACAAGATGAACATTGTAATCATTATAAAAGCATGTTCAGTTACAAGGTGAACATTGTAATCTTTATAAAAACATGCTCAGTTACAAGATGAACATTGTAATCATTACATAAGCATATTTAGTTACAAGATGAATATTGTAATCATTATAATAACATCATCAGTTACAAAATGAACATTGTATTCAATATATTAGCACGTTCAATTACAAGATGAACATTGTAATCATTATAATATCATGCTCAGTTGCAAGATAAAGATTGTAATCGACATAATAGCATGTTCAGTTACAAGATGAACATTGTAATCATTGTAATAGCATGTTCAGTTACAAAGTGAACATTGTAATCCTTATAATTGCATGTTCAGTTACAAGATGAACGTTGTAATCATTATAAAAACATCATCAGTTCCTAGGTGAACATTGTAATCAGTATACAAGCATGCTCAGTTGCAAAATGGACATTGTAATCATTGCAATAGCATATTCAGTTACAAGATGAACATTGCAATCATTATAATAATGTGCTCAGTTACAAGGTGAACAATGTAATCATTGTAATAGCATGTTCAGTTACAAAGTGAACATTGTAATCCTTATAATTGCATGTTCAGTTACAAAGTGAACATTGTAATCATTATAAAAACATCATCAGTTGCAAGGTGAACATTGTAATCAGTATACAAGCATGCTCAGTTGCGAAATGGACATTGTAATCATTACAATAGCATATTCAGTTACAAGATGAACATTGTAATCATTATAATAATGCGCTCAGTTACAAGGTGAACAATGTAATCATTGTAATAGCATGTTCAGTTACAAAGTGAACATTGTAATCCTTATAATTGCATGTTCAGTTATAAGATGAACATTGTAATCATTATAAAAACATAAACAGTTACAAGGTGAACATTGTAATCAGTATACAAGCATGCTCAGTTGCAAAATGGACATTGTAATCATTACATTAGCATATTCACTTACAAGATGAATATTGTAATCATTATAATAACATCTTCAGTTACAACATAAGCATTGTATTCATTATATTAGCTCGTTCACTTACAAGATAGACATTGTAATCATTATAAAAGCATGTTCAGTTACAAGGTGAACATAGCAATCACTTTTAAAACATGCTCAGTTGCAAGATGAAGATTGTAATCGACATAATAGCATGTTCAGTTATAAGATGAACATTGTAATCATTATAAAAACATCATCAGTTGCAAGGTGAACATTGTAATCAGTATACAAGCATGCTCAGTTGCAAGATAAACATTGTAATCATTACATTAGCATATTCACTTACAAGATGAATATTGTAATCATTATAATAACATCATCAGTTACAAAGTAAACATTGTATTCATTATATTAGCACGTTCAATTACAAGATGAACATTGTAATCATTATAAAAGCATGTTCAGTTACAAGGTGAACATTGTAATCTTTATAAAAACATGCTCAGTTACAAGATGAACATTGTAATCATTACATAAGCATATTTAGTTACAAGATGAATATTGTAATCATTATAATAACATCATCAGTTACAAAATGAACATTGTATTCAATATATTAGCACGTTCAATTACAAGATGAACATTGTAATCATTATAATATCATGCTCAGTTGCAAGATAAAGATTGTAATCGACATAATAGCATGTTCAGTTACAAGATGAACATTGTAATCATTGTAATAGCATGTTCAGTTACAAAGTGAACATTGTAATCCTTATAATTGCATGTTCAGTTACAAGATGAACGTTGTAATCATTATAAAAACATCATCAGTTCCTAGGTGAACATTGTAATCAGTATACAAGCATGCTCAGTTGCAAAATGGACATTGTAATCATTGCAATAGCATATTCAGTTACAAGATGAACATTGCAATCATTATAATAATGTGCTCAGTTACAAGGAGAACATTGAAATCATTACAATAGCGTGCTCAGTTACAAGGTGAACATTGTAATCATTATAAAAACATGCCCAGTTACAAGATGAACATTGTAATAGTTAAAATAGCATGCTCAAATACAAGATAAGCAATGTAATCATTATAATAGCATGCTCAATTACAAGATGAAAATTGTAATTCGTATAATAGCATGCTCAGTTACAACATGAACATTGTAATCATTTTAATAGCATGTTCAGTTACAAGATGAACATTGTAATCAGTATAATAGCATGCTCAGTTACAAAATTAATATTTTAATTATTACACTAGTATGCCCAGTTACAAGATGAACATTGTAATCAGTATAATAGCGTGCTCAGTTACAAGATGAGCAATGTAATCATTATAATAGCATGTTCAGTTACAAATTGAACATTGTAATCCTTATAATTGCATGTTCAGTTACAAGATGAACATTGTAATCATTATAAAAAAATAAACAGTTTTAAGGTGAACATTGTAATCAGTATACGAGCATGCTCAGTTGCAAAATGGACATTGTAATCATTACATTAGCATATTCACTTACAAGATGAATATTGTAATCATTATAATAACATCATCAGTTACAACATAAGCATTGTATTCATTATATTAGCTCGTTGACTTACAAGATAAACATTGTAATCATTATAAAAGCATGTTCAGTTACAAGGTGAACATAGTAATCATTTTAAAAACATGCTCAGTTGCAAGATGAAGATTGTAATCGACATAATAGCATGTTCAGTTACAAGATGGACATTGTAATCTTTATAAAAACATCATCAGTTGCAAGGTGAATGTTGTAATCAGTATACAAGCATGATCAGTTGCAAGATAAACATTGTAATCATTACATTAGCATATTCACTTACAAGATAAATATTGTAATCTTTATAATAACATCATCAGTTACAAAGTAAACATTGTATTTATTATATTAGCACGTTCAATTACAAGATGAACATTGTAATCATTATAAAAGCATGTTCAGTTACAAGGTGAACATTGTAATCTTTATAATAGCATGTTCAGTTACAAGGTGGACATTGTAAGTATAAAAGCATGCTCAGTTGCAAAATGGACATTGTAATCATTACATAAGCATATTCAGTTACAAGATGAATATTGTAATCATTATAATAACATCATCAGTTACAAAATGAACATTGTATTCATTATATTAGCACGTTCAATTACAAGATGAACATTGTAATCATTATAATATCATGCTCAGTTGCAAGATGAAGATTGTAATCGACATAATAGCATGTTCAGTTACAAGATGAACATTGTAATCATTGTAATAGCATGTTCAGTTACAAAGTGAACATTGTAACCCTTGTAATTGCATGTTCAGTTACAAGATGAACATTGTAATCATTATAAAAACATCATCAGTTCCAAGCTGAACATTGTAATCAGTATACAAGCATGCTCAGTTGCAAAATGGACATTGTAATCATTGCAATAGCATATTCAGTTACAAGATGAGCAATGTAATCATTATAATAGCATGCTTAATTACAAGATGAAGATTGTAATTCGTATAATAGCATGCTCAGTTACAACATGAACATTGTAATCATTATAATAGCATGCTCAATTACAAGATGAAGATTGTAATTAGTGTAATAGCATGCTCAGTTACAACATGAACATTGTAATCATTATAATAGCATGTTCAGTTACAAGATGAACATTGTAATCAGTATAATAGCATGCTCAGTTACAAAATTAATATTTTAATTATTACACTAGTATGCCCAGTTACAAGATGAACATTGTAATCAGTATAATAGCGTGCTCAGTTACAAGATGAGCAATGTAATCATTATAATAGCATGTTCAGTTACCTGATGAACATTGTAAGAATTATTTTTAGAATAAATCGCTTCCAAACTCTGGTATATTCACCTTAGTTTAACTAAACGCCATCATATTGTATTTATGTTAATTACATGTAATATTTTAATAGGCATGTTCTTAAATCAAGTGGCCCTTTGTTAGACTGTTTAGCCTTTCAAAACGGAAACTACAGGTATGCATATTTAAGAGAACTTATGTTTGTCCTTTTTTAAAACCATTTTCTTTATTTCTCAATGAAAAATACATGCATTGTTTCGCACCCCTATTTGCAGCGTTCTGGCAATGGGCGAAATGTGTAGAATACGATATCTGTGAAATTAATCTGACTGCAATAAAATCAGAAAATTCGACCCCAATTCTTTTATGGTTTTCTCTACGGTTCTTCTATATCGGGACTAGTCTTGCTGACAATGGTAACTGATGCTCGTCGGCAGGTACACGTACGTTAATGAGATCAATAACTTTGTCTCTTTCTTTCAGG
Source organism: Liolophura sinensis (assembly GCF_032854445.1). Lineage (NCBI taxonomy): Eukaryota > Metazoa > Mollusca > Polyplacophora > Chitonida > Chitonidae > Liolophura > Liolophura sinensis. The sequence continues at coordinate 359,027 of NW_027017961.1, forward strand.
ACAAATATGTAACTTATTAAACTAACGGTTTTGACAGATAAATGTAACAGCTCTGTGATCTCATCATGTTAGAAATGAAATAAAAAATGCGATATAGACGTACTTGAGCTCCTAATATGTTTTTTCCAGAGTGCTTACGGTGGACTTCGTTTGGATTCTGTGAGGGTTTTGATAGGTTTGTTATATGTTAATTGTGTATTACTGAAAACTCGCTCCACTAACATTATATATACAAACATGTATGCTTGAAGCCTTCCTTTCACTAGGAAATAAAATAGCCTGAGTAGGAGCCTTGTCAGGTGGGGTTATGTATGGGAGGACTAAGGTTTGCCTGAAGTGAAAGACATAGGTACAGTAAATGGCGCAGAGACATACATGTCTTTACAGATAAATGTTATCTGATCGTCAGTTGCACAGATTGGCCCGGATAGCACAGTTGGTAGAGCGTCCGCTTCGGGACCGGTAGATCCAGGATCAATCCTTGGTCGAGTCACACCTAAGACTTTAAAAGAGGAAGTTGTGACTTCCTCGTTTGGCGTTCAGCATGAAGGGGGATAGTGCAACGACTGGTTGACCCGTTTCAGTATAATGGCTCGGGCGGGGCGGCTTACTTGCCTTCGGTAAGTCGTCTCAGTGATGCAGCACTAAATAAAAGAGCGGTGAAAATCCGTCCTGCAACAAGGAGGCACATTAAACGTGCATGCACCCTAATGATACCTTCGTCGTCATATGACTGAAAAATTGTTGAGTACGACGTTAAACCCCAAGCACTCACTCACTCACTCAGTTGCACAGCGACATACATACAAGATGAAGATTGTAATCGACATAATAGCATGTTCAGTTACAAAATGAACATTGTAATCATTGTAATAGCATGTTAAGTTACAAAGTGAACATTGTAATCCTTATAATTGCATGTTCAGTTACAAGATGAACATTGTAATCATTATAAAAACATCATCAGCTGCAAGGTGAACATTGTAATCAGTATACAAGCATGCTCAGTTGCAAAATGGACATTGTAATCATTACAATAGCATATTTAGTTACAAGATGAACATTGTAATCATTATAATCATGTGCTCAGTTACAAGGTGAACATTGTAATCATTACAATAGCGTGCTCAGTTACAAGATGAACATTGTAATCATTATAAAAACATGCCCAGTTACAAGATGAACATTGTAATAGTTAAAATAGCATGATCAGTTACGAAGTGAACATTGTAATCATTATAATAGCATGCTCAGTTGCAAGATAAACATTGTAATCATTATAATATCATTTTCAGTTACAAGATGAAGATTGTAATCGACATAATAGCATGTTCAGTTACAAGATGAACATTGTAATCATTGTAATAGCATGTTCAGTTACAAAGTAAACATTGTAATCATTATAATAGCGTCAACGGTTACAAAATCACCATTGTAATCAATATAATAGCATGCTCAGTTACAAAATGAATATTGCAATTATTATATTAGCATATGTAGTTACACGATGAACATTGTAATCATTATTATAGCATATGTAGTTACAAGATGAACATTTTAATCATTATAAAAACATCATCAGTTACAAGGTGAACATTGTAATGAGTATAAAAGCATGCTCAGTTGCAAAATGGATATTGTAATCATTACATTAGCATATTCACTTACAAGATGAACATTGTAATCATTATAATAATGTGCTCAGTTACAAGGTGAACAATGTAATCATTGTAATAGCATGTTCAGTTACAAAGTGAACATTGTAATCCTTATAATTGCATGTTCAGTTACAAAGTGAACATTGTAATCATTATAAAAACATCATCAGTTGCAAGGTGAACATTGTAATCAGTATACAAGCATGCTCAGTTGCGAAATGGACATTGTAATCATTACAATAGCATATTCAGTTACAAGATGAACATTGTAATCATTATAATAATGCGCTCAGTTACAAGGTGAACAATGTAATCATTGTAATAGCATGTTCAGTTACAAAGTGAACATTGTAATCCTTATAATTGCATGTTCAGTTATAAGATGAACATTGTAATCATTATAAAAACATAAACAGTTACAAGGTGAACATTGTAATCAGTATACAAGCATGCTCAGTTGCAAAATGGACATTGTAATCATTACATTAGCATATTCACTTACAAGATGAATATTGTAATCATTATAATAACATCTTCAGTTACAACATAAGCATTGTATTCATTATATTAGCTCGTTCACTTACAAGATAGACATTGTAATCATTATAAAAGCATGTTCAGTTACAAGGTGAACATAGCAATCACTTTTAAAACATGCTCAGTTGCAAGATGAAGATTGTAATCGACATAATAGCATGTTCAGTTATAAGATGAACATTGTAATCATTATAAAAACATCATCAGTTGCAAGGTGAACATTGTAATCAGTATACAAGCATGCTCAGTTGCAAGATAAACATTGTAATCATTACATTAGCATATTCACTTACAAGATGAATATTGTAATCATTATAATAACATCATCAGTTACAAAGTAAACATTGTATTCATTATATTAGCACGTTCAATTACAAGATGAACATTGTAATCATTATAAAAGCATGTTCAGTTACAAGGTGAACATTGTAATCTTTATAAAAACATGCTCAGTTACAAGATGAACATTGTAATCATTACATAAGCATATTTAGTTACAAGATGAATATTGTAATCATTATAATAACATCATCAGTTACAAAATGAACATTGTATTCAATATATTAGCACGTTCAATTACAAGATGAACATTGTAATCATTATAATATCATGCTCAGTTGCAAGATAAAGATTGTAATCGACATAATAGCATGTTCAGTTACAAGATGAACATTGTAATCATTGTAATAGCATGTTCAGTTACAAAGTGAACATTGTAATCCTTATAATTGCATGTTCAGTTACAAGATGAACGTTGTAATCATTATAAAAACATCATCAGTTCCTAGGTGAACATTGTAATCAGTATACAAGCATGCTCAGTTGCAAAATGGACATTGTAATCATTGCAATAGCATATTCAGTTACAAGATGAACATTGCAATCATTATAATAATGTGCTCAGTTACAAGGAGAACATTGAAATCATTACAATAGCGTGCTCAGTTACAAGGTGAACATTGTAATCATTATAAAAACATGCCCAGTTACAAGATGAACATTGTAATAGTTAAAATAGCATGCTCAAATACAAGATAAGCAATGTAATCATTATAATAGCATGCTCAATTACAAGATGAAAATTGTAATTCGTATAATAGCATGCTCAGTTACAACATGAACATTGTAATCATTTTAATAGCATGTTCAGTTACAAGATGAACATTGTAATCAGTATAATAGCATGCTCAGTTACAAAATTAATATTTTAATTATTACACTAGTATGCCCAGTTACAAGATGAACATTGTAATCAGTATAATAGCGTGCTCAGTTACAAGATGAGCAATGTAATCATTATAATAGCATGTTCAGTTACAAATTGAACATTGTAATCCTTATAATTGCATGTTCAGTTACAAGCTGAACATTGTAATCATTATAAAAAAATAAACAGTTTTAAGGTGAACATTGTAATCAGTATACGAGCATGCTCAGTTGCAAAATGGACATTGTAATCATTACATTAGCATATTCACTTACAAGATGAATATTGTAATCATTATAATAACATCATCAGTTACAACATAAGCATTGTATTCATTATATTAGCTCGTTGACTTACAAGATAAACATTGTAATCATTATAAAAGCATGTTCAGTTACAAGGTGAACATAGTAATCATTTTAAAAACATGCTCAGTTGCAAGATGAAGATTGTAATCGACATAATAGCATGTTCAGTTACAAGATGGACATTGTAATCTTTATAAAAACATCATCAGTTGCAAGGTGAATGTTGTAATCAGTATAAAAGCATGATCAGTTGCAAGATAAACATTGTAATCATTACATTAGCATATTCACTTACAAGATGAACATTGTAATCATTATAATAATGTGCTCAGTTACAAGGTGAACAATGTAATCTTTGTAATAGCATGTTCAGTTACAAAGTGAACATTGTAATCCTTATAATTGCATGTTCAGTTACAAAGTGAACATTGTAATCATTATAAAAACATCATCAGTTGCAAGGTGAACATTGTAATCAGTATACAAGCATGCTCAGTTGCAAAATGGACATTGTAATCATTACAATAGCATATTCTGTTACAAGATGAACATTGTAATCATCATAATAATGCGCTCAGTTACAAGGTGAACCATGTAATCATTGTTATAGCATGTTCAGTTACAAAGTGAACATTGTAATCCTTATAATTGCATGTTCAGTTACAAGATGAACATTGTAATCATTATAAAAACATAAACAGTTACAAGGTGAACATTGTAATCAGTATACAAGCATGCTCAGTTGCAAAATGGACATTGTAATCATTATAATAACATCATCAGTTACAACATAAGCATTGTATTCATTATATTAGCTCGTTCACTTACAAGATAAACATTGTAATCATTATAAAAGCATGTTCAGTTACAAGGTGAACATAGTAATCATTTTAAAAACATGCTCAGTTGAAAGATGAAGATTGTAATCGACATAATAGCATGTTCAGTTATAAGATGAACATTGTAATCATTATAAAAACATCATCAGTTGCAAGGTGAACATTGTAATCAGTATACAAGCATGCTCAGTTGCAAGATAAACATTGTAATCATTACATTAGCATATTCACTTACAAGATGAATATTGTAATCATTATAAAAACATCATCAGTTACAAAGTAAACATTGTATTCATTATATTAGCACGTTCAATTACAAGATGAACATTGTAATCATTATAAAAGCATGTTCAGTTACAAGGTGAACATTGTAATCATTATAAAAACATGCTCAGTTACAAGATGAACATTCTAATCATTATAATAGCATGTTCATTTACAAGGTGGACATTGTAAGTATAAAAGCATGCTCAGTTGCAAAATGGACATTGTAATCATTACATAAGCATATTTAGTTACAAGATGAATATTGTAATCATTATATAAACATCATCAGTTACAAAATGAACATTGTATCCATTATATTAGCACGTTCAATTACAGGATGAACACTGTAATCATTATAATATCATGCTAAGTTGCAAGATGAAGATTGTAATCCACATAATAGCATGTTCAGTTACAAGATGAACATTGTAATCATTGTAATAGCATGTTCAGTTACAAAGTGAACATTGTAATCCTTTTAATTACATGTTCAGTTACAAGATGAACATTGTAATCATTATAAAAACATCATCAGTTGCAAGGTGAACATTGTAATCAGTGTACAAGCATGCTCAGTTGCAAAATGGACATTGTAATCATTCCAATAGCATATTCAGTTACAAGATGAACATTGTAATCATTATAATCATGTGCTCAGTTACAAGGTGAACATTGTAATCATTACAATAGCGTGCTCAGTTACAAGATGAACATTGTAATCTTTATAAAAACATGCCCAGTTACAAGATGAACATTGTAATAGTTAAAATAGCATGTTCAGTTACGAAGTGAACATTGTAATCATTAAAATAGCATGCTCAGTTGCAAGATAAACATTGTAATCATTATAATATCATTTTCAGTTACAAGATGAAGATTGTAATCGACATAATAGCATGTTCAGTTACAAGATGAACATTGTAATCATTGTAATAGCATGTTCAGTTACAAAGTAAACATTGTAATCATTATAATAGCGTCAACGGTTACAAAATCACCATTGTAATCAATATAATAGCATGCTCAGTTACAAAATGAATATTGCAATCATTATATTAGCATATTTCATTACAAGATGAACATTGTAATCATTATTATAGCATATGTAGTGACAAAATGAACATTGTAATCATTATAAAAACATCATCAGTTACAAGGTGAACCTTGTAATCAGTATAAAAGCATGCTCAGTTGCAAAATGGACATTGTAATCATTATAATAACATGTTCAGTTACCAGAGAGAACGACGTTAAAACCCAAGCACTCACTCAGTTACCAGATGAACATTGTAATCATTATATTAGGACGTTCAGTTACAAGATGAACATTGTAATCAATATAATAGCATATTCAGTTACAAAATGAACATTGTAATTATTATAATGTTATGTTTAGTTACAAGATGAACATTGTTATTAGTATAATAGCATGTTCAGTTACAACATGAACATTTTAATCATTATAATAGCATGCTCAATTACAAGATGAACATTGTAATCAGTATAATAGCATGCTCAGTTACAAACTTAACATTGTAATCAGTAAAATAGCATGCTCAGTTACAATATTAACATTGTAATCAATATACTAGTATGCTCAGTTACAAGATGAACATTGTAATCATTGTAATAGCATGCTCAAATACAAGATGAGCAATGTAATCATTATAATAGCATGCTCATTTACAAGATGAAAATTGTAATCAGTATAATAGCATGCTCAGTTACAAAATGAAGATTGTAATCATTATACTAGTATGCCCAGTTACAAGATGAACATTGTTATCAGTATAATAGCATGTTCAGTTACAACATGAACATTGTAATCATTATAATAGCATGCTCAGTTACAGGATGAAGATTGTAATCAGTATAATAGCACGCTCAGTTACAAAATTAATATTGTAATCATTATACTAGTATGCCCAGTTACAAGATGAACATTGTAATCATTATAAAAGCATGTTTAGTTACAAGGTGAACATTGTAATCATTATAAAAACATGCTCAGTTACAAGATGAACATTGTAATCATTATAATAGCATGTTCAGTTACAAGCTGGACATTGTAATCAGTATAAAAGCATGCTCAGTTGCAAAATGGACATTGTAATCATTACATTTGCATATTCAGTTACAAGAAAAATATTGTAATCATTATAATAACATCATCAGTTACAAAATGAACATTGTATTCATTATATTAGCACGTTCAATTACAAGATGAACATTGTAATCATTAAAATATCATGCTAAGTTGCAAGATGAAGATTGTAATCGACATAATAGCATGTTCAGTTACAAGATGAATATTGTAATCATTGTAATAGCATGTTTAGTTACAATATGAACATTGTAATCCTTATAATTACATGTTCAGTTACAAGATGAACATTGTAATCATTATAAAAACATCATCAGTTGCAAGGTGAACATTGTAATCAGTATACAAGCATGCTCAGTTGCAAAATGGACATTGTAATGATTACAATAGCATATTCAGTTACAAGATGAACATTGTAATCATTATAATCATGTGCTCAGTTACGAAGTGAACATTGTAATCATTACAATAGCGTGCTCAGTTACAAGATGAACATTGTAATCATTATAAAAACATGCCCAGTTACAAGATGAACATTGTAATATTTATAATAGCATGTTCAGTTACGAAGTGAACATTGTAATCATTATAATAGCATGCTCAGTTGCAAGATAAACATTGTAATCATTATAATATCATTTTCAGTTACAAGATGAAGATTGTAATCGACATAATAGCATGTTCAGTTACAAGATGAACATTGTAATCAGTATAATAGCATGCTCAATTACAAAATGAATATTGTAATCATTATACTAGTATGCCCAGTTACAAGATGAACATTGTTATCAGTATAATAGCATGTTCAGTTACAACATGAACATTGAAATCATTATAATAGCATGCTCAGTTACAAAATGAAGATTGTAATCAGTATAATAGCATGCTCAGTTACAAAATGAACATTGTAATCCTTATACTATTATGCCCAGTTACAAGATGAACATTGTTATCAGTATAATAGAATGTTCAGTTACAACATGAACATTGTAATCTGTATAATAGCATGCTCAGTTACAAAATGAAGATTGTAATCAGTATAATAGCATGCTCAGTTACAAAATGAATATTGTAATCATTATACTAGTATGCCCAGTTACAAGATGAACATTGTAATCATTATAAAAGCATGTTCAGTTACAAGGTGAACATTGTAATCAGTATAAAAACATCATCAGTTGCAAGGTGAACATTGTAATCAGTATAAAAGCATGCTCAGTTGCAAAATGGACATTGTAATCATTACAATAGCATATTCAGTTACAAGATGAACATTGTAATCATTATAATAATTTGCTTAGTTACAAGGTGAACAATGTAATCATTGTAATAGCATGTTCAGTTACAAAGTGAACGTTGTAATCCTTATAATTGCATGTTCAGTTACAAGATGAACATTGTAATCATTATAAAAACATCATCAGTTACAAGGTGAACATTGTAATCAGTATACAAGCATGCTCAGTTGCAAGATAAACATTGTAATCGTTACATTAGCATATTCACTTACAAGATGAATATTGTAATCATTATAATAACATTATCACTTACAAAATGAACATTGTATTCATTATATTAGCTTGTTCACTTAAAAGATAAACATTGTAATCATTATAAAAGCATGTTCAGTTACAAGGTGAACATTGTAATCATTATAAAAACATGCTCAGTTACAAGATGAACATTGTAATTATTATAATAGCATGTTCAGTTACAAGGTGGACATTGTAATCAGTATAAAAGCATGCTCAGTTGCAAAATGGACATTGTAATCATTACATTAGCATATTCACTTACAAGAAGAATATTGTAATCATTATAATAACATCATCAGTTACAAAATGAACATTGTATTTATTATATTAGCACGTTCAATTACAAGATGAACATTGTAATCATTATAATATCATACTCAGTTGCAAGATGAAGATTGTAATCGACATAATAGCATGTTCAGTTACAAGATGAACACTGTAATCATTGTAATAGCATGTTCAGTTACAAGATGAACATTGTAATCATTATAAAAACATCATCAGTTGCAAGGTGAACTTTGTAATCAGTATACAAGCATGGTCAGTTGCAAGATAAACATTGTAATGCTTACATTAGCATATTCACTTACAAGATGAATATTGTAATCATTATAACAACATCATCAGTTACAAAGTAAACATTGTATTCATTATATTAGCACGTTCAATTACAAGATGAACATTGTAATCATTATAAAAGCATGTTCAGTTACAAGGTGAACATTGTAATCATTATAAAAACATGCTCAGTTACAAGATGAACATTCTAATCAATATAATAGCATGTTCAGTTACAAGGTGGACATTGTAATCAGTATAAAAGCATGCTCAGTTGCAAAACGGACATTGTAATCATTATATTAGCATATTCAGTTACAAGATGAACATTGTAATCATTATAATAATGTGCTCAGTTACAAGGTGAACATTGTAATCATCACAATAGCGTGCTCAGTTACAAGATGAACATTGTAATCATTATAAAAGCATGCCCAGTTACAAGATGAACATTGTAATAGTTAAAATAGCATGTTCAGTTACGAACTGATGATTGTAATCATTATAATAGCATGCTCAGTTGCAAGATAAACCTTGTAGTCATTATAATATCATTTTCAGTTACAAGATGAACATTGTAATCGACAAAATAGCATGTTAATTTACAAGATGAACATTGTAATCATTATATTAGCACGTTCAGTTAAAACGTGAGGATTGTAATCGATATAAAAGCATGTTCAGATACAAGATAAATATTGTAATTATTGTAATCGCATGTTCATTTACAAGGTGAACATTGTAATCATTATATTAGGATGTGCAGTTACAAGATGAACATTGTAATCAGTATAATAGCATGGTCAATTACAAAATGAACATTGTAATTATTATAATATTATGCTTAGTTACAAGTTGAACATTGTAATCATTATACTAGTATGTTCAGTTACAAGATGAACATTGTAATCATTATAATAGCATGCTCAAATACAAGATGAGCAATGTAATCATTATAATAGCATGCTCAATTACAAGATGAAGATTGTAATTAGTATAATAGCATGCTCAGTTACAACATGAACATTGTAATCATTATAATAACATGTTCAGTTACAAGATGAACATTGTAATCAGTATAATAGCATGCTCAGTTACAAAATTAATATTTTAATTATGATACTAGTATGCCCAGTTACAAGATGAACATTGTAATCATAATGGCATGTTCAGTTACAAGATGAATATTGGAATCATTATAAAAACATCATCAGTTACAAGGTGAACATTGTAATCAGTATACAAGCATGCTCAGTTGCAAAATGGACATTGTAATCATTACATTAGCATATTCACTTACAAGATGAATATTGTAATCATTATAATAACATCATCAGTTACAAAATAAACATTGTATTCATTATATTAGCACGTTCAATTACAAGATGAACATTGTAATCATTATAAAAGCATGTTCAGTTACAAGATGAACATTGTAATCACTATAAAAACATGCTCAGTTACAAGATGAACATTGTAATCATTATAATAGCATGTTCAGTTACAAGGTGGACATTGTAATCAGTATAAAAGAATGCTCAGTTGCAAAATGGACATTGTAATCATTACATTAGCATATTCAGTTACAAGATGAATATTGTAATCATTATAATAACATCATCAGTTACCAAATGAACATTGTATTCATTATATTAGCACGTTCAATTACAAGATGAACATTGTAATCATTAAAATATCATGCTAAGTTGCAAGATGAAGATTGTAATTGACATAATAGCATGTTCAGTTACAAGATGAACATTGTAATCATTGTAATAGCATGTTCAGTTACAAAGTGAACATTGTAATCCTTATAATTGCATGTTCAGTTACAAAATTAATATTTTAATTATTATACTAGTATGCCCAGTTACAAGATGAACATTGTAATCATAATAGCATGTTCAGTTACAAGATGAATATTGTAATCATTATAATAACATCATCAGTTACAAAATGAACATTGTATTCATTATATTAGCACGTTCAATTACAAGATGAACATTGTAATCATTATAATAGCATGTTCAGTTACAAGGTGAACATTGTAATCATTATAAAAACATGCCCAGTTACAAGATGAACATTGTAATACTTCTAATAGCATGTTCAGTTACGAAGTGAACATTGTAATCATTATAATAGCATGCTCAGTTTCAAGATAAACATTGTAATCATTATAATATCATTTTCAGTTACAAGATGAAGATTGTAATCGACATAATAGCATGTTCAGTTACAAGACGAAGAATGTAATCATTGTAATAGCATGTTCAGTTACAAGGTGAACATTGTAATCATTATAAAAGCGTCAACGGTTACAAGATGAACATTGTAATCATTATAATAGCATGCTCAGTTACAAGATGAACATTGTAAACAGTATAATAGCGTGCTCATTTACAAAATGAACATTGTCATCATTATAATAGCATGCTAAGTTACAAGATGAACATTATAATCATTATAAAAACATCATCAGTTACAAGGTGAACATTGTAATCAGTATAAAAGCATGCTCAGTTGCAAAATGGACATTGTAATCATTACATTAGCATATTCACTTACAAGATGAATATTGTAATCATTATAATAACATCATCAGTTACAAAATGAACATTGTATTCATTATATAGCAGGTTCAATTACAAGATGAAGATTGTAATCATTAAAATATCATGCTAAGTTGCAAGATGAAGATTGTAATTGACATAATAGCATGTTCAGTTACAAGATGAACATTGTAATCATTGTGATAGCATGTTCAGATACAAAGTGAACATTGTAATCCTTATAATTGCATGTTCAGTTACAAGATGAACATTGTAATCATTATAAAAACATCATCAGTTGCAAGGTGAACATTGTAATCAGTATACAAGCATGCTCAGTTGCAAAATGGACATTGTAATCATTACAATAGCATATTCAGTTACAAGATGAACATTGTAAGAAATATTTTTAGATTAAATCGCTTCCAAACTCTGGTATATTCACCTTAGTTTAACTAAACGCCATCATATCGTATTTATGTTAATTACATGTAATATTGTAATAGGCATGTTCTTAAGTCAAGTGGCCCTTTGTTAGACTGTTTAGCCTTTCAAAACGGAAACTACAGGTATGCATATTTAAGAGAACTTAAGTTTGTCCTTTTTTAAAACCATTTTCTTCATTCCTCAATGAAAAATACATGCATTGTTTCGCACCCCTATTTGCAGCGTACTGGCAATGGGCCAAATGTGTAGAATACGATATCTGTGAAATTAATCTGACTGCAATAAGATCAGAAAATTCGACCCCAATTCTTTGATGGTTTTCTCTACGGTTCTTCTATATCGGGACTAGTCTTGCTGACAATGGTAACTGATGCTCGTCGGCAGGTACACGTACGTTAATGAGATCAATAACTTTGTCTCTTTCTTTCAGGACAAATATGTAACTTATTAAACTAACGGTTTTGACAGATAAATGTAACAGCTCTGTGATCTCATCATGTTAGAAATGAAATAAAAAATGCGATATAGACGTACTTGAGCTCCTAATATGTTTTTTCCAGAGTGCTTACGGTGGACTTCGTTTGGATTCTGTGAGGGTTTTGATAGGTCTGTTATATGTTAATTGTGGATTACTGAAAACTCGCACCGCTAATATTATATGTACAAACATGTATACTTAAAGCCTTCCTTTCACTAGGAAATAAAATAGCCTGAGTAGGAGCCTTGTCAGGTGGGGTTATGTATGGGAGGACTAAGGTTTGCCTGAAGTGAAAGACATAGGTACAGTAAATGGCGCAGAGACATACATGTCTTTACAGATAAATGTTATCTGATCGTCAGTTGCACAGACCGGCCCGGATAGCACAGTTGGTAGAGCGTCCGCTTCGGGACCGGTAGATCCAGGATCAATCCTTGGTCGAGTCACACCTAAGACTTTAAAAGAGGAAGTTGTGACTTCCTCGTTTGGCGTTCAGCATGAAGGGGGATAGTGCAACGACTGGTTGACCCGTTTCAGTATAATGGCTCGGGCGGGGCGGCTTACTTGCCTTCGGTAAGTCGTCTCAGTGATGCAGCACTAAATAAAAGAGCGGTGAAAATCCGTCCTGCAACAAGGAGGCACATTAAACGTGCATGCACCCTAATGATTCCTTCGTCGTCATATGACTGAAAAATTGTTGAGTACGACGTTAAACCCCAAGCACTCACTCACTCACTCAGTTGCACAGCGACATACATGTCTATACAGAAAAATGCTATCTGATCGCAGTCAGTGTAAAATTCCTGACGGTGTTTACTGTGCAGCAGAGATTCAGGATGGTGCTTACTGTGTAGCAGAGTTTCAGGATGGTATTTACTGTGCAGCAGAGATTCAGGATGGTGTTTACGGTGCAACAGAGATTCAGTATGGTGTTAATTGATTTAATCAACGATTCAGGAAAACACAGTGATCCAGGTTTAGAAGCTGCCTGACTTCAGGTTATATTAATATCTTGAAGTAATGATACTTCGTTGCTTGAAACCATTTAAACATCCGAATTCCACTGACTCTGTCAACACGCTGGATGAAAGAATAAATTGGAGTGAAATCAGTTAGAGAAACACATGATTTTCTATCGGCCTCACAACGTTTTACATTTTACTTACTTATTTAATTTTTGTTTGAGAAGGGCCTCAGTTACCGAGGGGGTCAGCACGCCATCGCCCTGCAATGGGCTTCCAACCGATGCGGTCGCTGTGAGTTCAAGTCCAGCTCAGGCTGGCTTCCTCTTTTTGCCGTCCATGAGGAGGTCTTCTGGCAACCTGCGGGTAGTCGTGGATTTTTCCCAGTACACCAAATAAAAAAATAAATAATGTTACGACCAAAACTGTCTGTATTATAAAGAGATGGCTTGTTCGAAATACACGACAGTTTAGCCGCACAAAAAAGTAACCAAAACCAGCAGATTTTATTTTTCAACAATTTATTACATTTAACAGGAACAGATAACAAGACTTTTACAAGTGCTAAAATACTTAAGTTTAACAAGAAATGATAGCAATATCTATACAAATACTAAAGTACTTACACAATGCTGAAAAATGCACAGAGGCAATATTTACAAGAGCGAAAGTCCACAGTATAACTGAGTGTATGACGACATATACACAAAATTCCACAGACAGGGTCCGTGTACTAATAAGCACTGTGTACACAAGAGCACAAATTAAGCCTTTGAAGCCTTTGTTGCTAACTAGATAGCGTTTTAGATCTCTTGAAATGACACCTGAAAGGTTTGATTCAATTGTTGTGTAACAGTAATCACCGAATGACTGGATGATTGGGTTTGACGTCACATTGTAATGCAAGTATGAAAGAAAGATTCAAAGGTTGAAAGCAATCACTGCGAGGTGTTACTTAAAAATCAGGTTGCCTTACACCTGTCAAGGCACGGGATACCACGGATTGCAGATAGTTCTCTGCTGATTTATTTTCATTTTTTTTTTGTCGATTGTTGAGAAACCTTGCTATAATGACTGAAAAGAGAAACGATCATAAAAGCTGCGGGACCAAGTGTTCTCTGTAATCCCACATGGAACACTGGGGTTAGAGCTGATTTCCTAGCTGGCACCATCTTTTAAGTGCCAATATTGAGAAATGCCTTCTATTTCTTCTCAACGATCAACGGTACAAAGATGCAGTTTGGACCAAATACACGCTAAAAAGCTCATCTTATCCCCACACATTATCCAGACTAAATCTTTCATTTTTCCCTTCAGCTGAAATAGACTAAATCCAGTTAAAGAGACTCGTGTTTTATAATAGCATGCTCAGTTACAAGATAAACATTGTAATCATTATATTAGCAGGCTCAGTTACAAGGTAAACATTGTAATCATTATAATAGAAAGCTCAGTTACAAGATGAAAATTGTAATCATAATAGCATCTTCAGTTACAAGATGAATATTGTAATCATTATAATAACATCATCAGTTACAAAATGAACATTGTATTCATTATATTAGCACGTTCAATTACAAGATGAACATTGTAATCATTATAATAGCATGTTCAGTTACAAGGTGAACACTGTAATCATTATAAAAACATGCCCAGTTACAAGATGAACATTGTAATACTTATATTAGCACGTTCAATTACAAGATGAACATTGTAATCATTATAATAGCATGTTCAGTTACAAGGTGAACATTGTAATCATTATAAAAACATGCCCAGTTACAAGATGAACATTGTAATCATTATATTAGCATGCTCAGTTACAAGGTGAACATTGTAATCATTATATTAGCACGCTCAGTTACAAGGTAAACATTGTAATCATTATAATAGAAAGCTCAGTTACAAGATGAAAATTGTAATCATAATAGCACGTTCAGTTACAAGATGAATATTGTAATCATTATAATAACATCATAAGTTACAAAATGAACATTGTATTCATTATATAAGCACGTTCAATTACAAGATGAACATTGTAATCATTATAAAAGCATGTTCAGTTACAAGGTGAACATTGTAATCATTATAAAAACATGCCCAGTTACAAGATGAACATTGTAATAGTTAAAATAGCATGTTCAGTTACGAAGTGAACATTGTAATCATTATATTAGCATGCTCAGTTGCAAGATAAACCTTGTAGTCTTTATAATATCATTTTCAGTTACAAGATGAACATTGTAATCGACAAAATAGCATGTTCATTTACAAGATGAACATTGTAATCATTATATTAGCACGTTCAGTTAAAACGTGAGGATTGTAATCGATATAATAGCATGTTCAGATACAAGATAAATATTGTAATTATTGTAATGGCATGTTCATTTACAAGGTGAACATTGTAATCATTATATTAGGATGTGCAGTTACAAGATGAACATTGTAATCAGTATAATAGCATGCTCAATTACAAAATGAACATTGTAATTATTATAATATTATGCTTAGTTACAAGATGAACATTGTAATCATTATACTAGTATGCCCAATTACAAGATGAACATTCTAATCATTATAATAGCATGCTCAAATACAAGATGAGCAATGTAATCATTATAATAGCATGCTCAGTTACAAGATGAAAATTGTAATTAGTATAATAGCATGCTCAGTTACAACATGAACATTGTAATCATTATAATAACATGTTCAGTTACAAGATGAACATTGTAATCAGTATAATAGCTGGCTCAGTTACAAAATTAATATTTTAATTATGATACTAGTATGCCCAGTTACAAAATGAACATTGTAGTCATAATAGCATGTTCAGTTACAAGATGAATATTGTAATCATATTAAAAACATCATCAGTTACAAGGTGAACATTGTAATCAGTATGAAAGCATGCTCAGTTGCAAAATGGACATTGTAATCATTACATTAGCATATTCACTTACAAGATGAATATTGTAATCATTATAATAACATCATCAGTTACAAAATAAACATTGTATTCATTATATTAGCACGTTCAATTACAAGATGAACATTGTAATCATTATAAAAGCATGTTCAGTTACAAGGTGAACATTGTAATCACTATAAAAACATGCTCAGTTACAAGATGAACATTCTAATCATTATAATAGCATGTTCAGTTACAAGGTGGACATTGTAATCAGTATAAAAGAATGCTCAGTTGCAAAATGGACATTGTAATCATTACATTAGCATATTCAGTTACAAGATGAATATTGTAATCATTATAATAACATCATTAGTTACAAAATGAACATTGTATTCATTATATTAGCACGTTCAATTACAAGATGAACATTGTAATCATTAAAATATCATGCTAAGTTGCAAGATGAAGATTGTAATCGACATAATAGCATGTTCAGTTACAAGATGAACATTGTAATCATTGTAATAGCATGTTCAGTTACAAAGTGAACATTGTAATCCTTATAATTGCATGTTCAGTTACAAAATTAATATTTTAATTATTATACTAGTATGCCCAGTTACAAGATGAACATTGTAATCATAATAGCATGTTCAGTTACAAGATGAATATTGTAATCATAATAATAACATCATCAGTTACAAAATGAACATTGTATTCATTATATTAGCACGTTCAATTACAAGATGAACATTGTAATCATTATAATAGCATGTTCAGTTACAAGGTGAACATTGTAATCACTATAAAAACATGCTCAGTTACAAGATGAACATTGTAATCATTATAATAGCATGTTCAGTTACAAGGTGGACATTGTAATCAGTATAAAAGAATGCTCAGTTGCAAAATGGACATTGTAATCATTACATTAGCATATTCAGTTACAAGATGAATATTGTAATCATTATAATAACATCATTAGTTACAAAATGAACATTGTATTCATTATATTAGCACGTTCAATTACAAGATGAACATTGTAATCATTAAAATATCATGCTAAGTTGCAAGATGAAGATTGTAATCGACATAATAGCATGTTCAGTTACAAGATGAACATTGTAATCATTGTAATAGCATGTTCAGTTACAAAGTGAACATTGTAATCCTTATAATTGCATGTTCAGTTACAAAATTAATATTTTAATTATTATACTAGTATGCCCAGTTACAAGATGAACATTGTAATCATAATAGCATGTTCAGTTACAAGATGAATATTGTAATCATAATAATAACATCATCAGTTACAAAATGAACATTGTATTCATTATATTAGCACGTTCAATTACAAGATGAACATTGTAATCATTATAATAGCATGTTCAGTTACAAGGTGAACATTGTAATCATTATAAAAACATGCCCAGATACAAGATGAACATTGTAATACTTCTAATAGCATGTTCAGTTACGAAGTGAACATTGCAATCATTATAATAGCATGCTTAGTTTCAAGATAAACATTGTAATCATTATAATATCATTTTCAGTTACAAGATGAAGATTGTAATCGACATAATAGCATGTTCAGTTACAAGACGAACATTGTAATCATTGTAATAGCAAGTTCAGTTACAAAGTGAACATTGTAATCATTATAAAAGCGTCAACAGTTACAAGATGAACATTGTAATCATTATAATAGCATGCTCAGTTACAAGATGAACATTGTAAACAGTATAATAGCGTGCTCATTTACAAAATGAACATTGTCATCATTATAATAGCATGCTAAGTTACAAGATGAACATTGTAATCATTATAAAAACATCATCAGTTACAAGGTGAACATTGTAATCAGTATACAAGCATGCTCAGTTGCAAAATGGACATTGTAATCATTACATTAGCATATTCACTTACAAGATGAATATTGTAATCATTATAATAACATCATCAGTTACAAAATGAACATTGTATTCATTATATTAGCACGTTCAATTACAAGATGAACATTGTAATCATTAAAATATCATGCTAAGTTGCAAGATGAAAATTGTAATCGACATAATAGCATGTTCAGTTACAAGATGAACATTGTAATCATTGTAATAGCATGTTCAGATACAAAGTGAACATTGTAATCCTTATAATTGCATGTTCAGTTACAAGATGAACATTGTAATCATTACAAAAACATCATCAGTGTCAAGGTGAACATTGTAATCAGTATACAAGCATGCTCAGTTGCAAAATGGACATTGTAATCATTACAATAGCATATTCAGTTACAAGATGAACATTGTAAGAAATATTTTTAGAATAAATCGCTTCCAAACTCTGGTATATTCACCTTAGTTTAACTAAACGCCATCATATCGTATTGATTTTAATTACATGTAATATTGTAATAGGCATGTTCTTAAGTCAAGTGGCCCTTTGTTAGACTGTTTAGCCTTTCAAAACGGAAACTACAGGTATGCATATTTAAGAGAACTTAAGTTTGTCCTTTTTTAAAACCATTTTCTTCATTCCTCAATGAAAAATACATGCATTGTTTCGCACCCCTATTTGCAGCGTACTGGCAATGGGCCAAATGTGTAGAATACGATATCTGTGAAATTAATCTGACTGCAATAAGATCAGAAAATTCGACCCCAATTCTTTGATGGTTTTCTCTACGGTTCTTCTATATCGGGACTAGTCTTGCTGACAATGGTAACTCATGCTCGTCGGCAGGTACACGTACGTTAATGAGATCAATAACTTTGTCTCTTTCTTTCAGGACAAATATGTAACTTATTAAACTAACGGTTTTGACAGATAAATGTAACAGCTCTGTGATCTCATCATGTTAGAAATGAAATAAAAAATGCGATATAGACGTACTTGAGCTCCTAATATGTTTTTTCCAGAGTGCTTACGGTGGACTTCGTTTGGATTCTGTGAGGGTTTTGATAGGTCTGTTATATGTTAATTGTGGATTACTGAAAACTCGCTCCACTAACATTATATATACAAACATGTATGCTTAAAGCCTTCCTTTCACTAGGAAATAAAATAGCCTGAGTAGGAGCCTTGTCAGGTGGGGTTATGTATGGGAGGACTAAGGTTTGCCTGAAGTGAAAGACATAGGTACAGTAAATGGCGCAGAGACATACATGTCTTTACAGATAAATGTTATCTGATCGTCAGTTGCACAGACCGGCCCGGATAGCACAGTTGGTAGAGCGTCCGCTTCGGGACCGGTAGATCCAGGATCAATCCTTGGTCGAGTCACACCTAAGACTTTAAAAGAGGAAGTTGTGACTTCCTCGTTTGGCGTTCAGCATGAAGGGGGATAGTGCAACGACTGGTTGACCCGTTTCAGTATAATGGCTCGGGCGGGGCGGCTTACTTGCCTTCGGTAAGTCGTCTCAGTTATGCAGCACTAAATAAAAGAGCGGTGAAAATCCGTCCTGCAACAAGGAGGCACATTAAACGTGCATGCACCCTAATGATTCCTTCGTCGTCATATGACTGAAAAATTGTTGAGTACGACGTTAAACCCCAAGCACTCACTCACTCACTCAGTTGCACAGCGACATACATACAAGATGAAGATTGTAATCGACATAATAGCATGTTCAGTTACAAAATGAACATTGTAATCATTGTAATAGCATGTTAAGTTACAAAGTGAACATTGTAATCCTTATAATTGCATGTTCAGTTACAAGATGAACATTGTAATCATTATAAAAACATCATCAGCTGCAAGGTGAACATTGTAATCAGTATACAAGCATGCTCAGTTGCAAAATGGACATTGTAATCATTACAATAGCATATTCAGTTACAAGATGAACATTGTAATCATTATAATCATGTGCTCAGTTACAAGGTGAACATTGTAATCATTACAATAGCGTGCTCAGTTACAAGATGAACATTGTAATCATTATAAAAACATGCCCAGTTACAAGATGAACATTGTAATAGTTAAAATAGCATGATCAGTTACGAAGTGAACATTGTAATCATTATAATAGCATGCTCAGTTGCAAGATAAACATTGTAATCATTATAATATCATTTTCAGTTACAAGATGAAGATTGTAATCGACATAATAGCATGTTCAGTTACAAGATGAACATTGTAATCATTGTAATAGCATGTTCAGTTACAAAGTAAACATTGTAATCATTATAATAGCGTCAACGGTTACAAAATCACCATTGTAATCAATATAATAGCATGCTCAGTTACAAAATGAATATTGCAATTATTATATTAGCATATGTAGTTACAAGATGAACATTGTAATCACTATTATAACATATGTAGTTACAAGATGAACATTTTAATCATTATAAAAACATCATCAGTTACAAGGTGAACATTGTAATCAGTATAAAAGCATGCTCAGTTGCAAAATGGATATTGTAATCATTACATTAGCATATTCACTTACAAGATGAACATTGTAATCATTATAATAATGTGCTCAGTTACAAGGTGAACAATGTAATCATTGTAATAGCATGTTCAGTTACAAAGTGAACATTGTAATCCTTATAATTGCATGTTCAGTTACAAAGTGAACATTGTAATCATTATAAAAACATCATCAGTTGCAAGGTGAACATTGTAATCAGTATACAAGCATGCTCAGTTGCAAAATGGACATTGTAATCATTACAATAGCATATTCAGTTACAAGATGAACATTGTAATCATTATAATAATGCGCTCAGTTACAAGGTGAACCATGTAATCCTTGTAATAGCATGTTAAGTTACAAAGTGAACATTAAAATCCTTATAATTGCATGTTCAGTTACAAGATGAACATTGTAATCATTATAAAAACATAAACAGTTACAAGGTGAACATTGTAATCAGTATACAAGCATGCTCAGTTGCAAAATGGACATTGTAATCATTACATTAGCATATTCACTTACAAGATGAATATTGTAATTATTATAATAACATCATCAGTTACAATGTAAACATTGTATTCATTATATTAGCTCGTTGACTTACAAGATAAACATTGTAATCATTATAAAAGCATGTTCAGCTACAAGGTGAACATAGTAATCATTTTAAAAACATGCTCAGTTGCAAGATGAAGATTGTAATCGACATAATAGCATGTTCAGTTATAAGATGAACATTGTAATCATTAAAAAAACATCATCAGTTGCAAGGTGAACATTGTAATCAGTATACAAGCATGCTCAGTTACAAGATGAACATTGTAATCAATATATTAGCATGCTCAGTTACAAGGTGAACATTGTAATCATTATATTAGCACGCTCAGTTACAAGGTAAACATTGTAATCATTTTACTAGTATCCTCTGTTACAAGATGAACATTGTAATCATTATAATAGCATGCTCAGTTACAAGGTGAACATTGCAATCATTATAATTGCATCATCAGTTACAAAATAAACATTGTAATCATTTTAATAGCATGCTTAGTAACAAAATGAATATTGCAATCATTATATTAGCATATTTCATTACAAGATGAACATTGTAATCATCATAATAGCATATTCGGTTACAAGATGAACATTGCAATCAGTATAATAGCATGCTCAATTACAAGATGAACATTGTAATTATTATAATATTATGCTTAGTTACAAGATGAACATTGTAATCATTATACTAGTATGCTCAGTTACAAGATGGACATTGTAATCATTACATTAGCATATTCACTTACAAGATGAACATTGTAATCATTGTAATAGCATGTTCAGTTACAAAATGAACATTGTAATCCTTATAATTGCATGTTCAGTTACAAGATGAACATTGTAATCATTATAAAAACATTATCAGTTGCAAGGTGAACATTGTAATCAGTATACAAGCATGCTCAGTTGCAAAATGGACATTGTAATCATTACAATAGCATATTCAGTTACAAGATGAACATTGTAATCATTATAATCATGTGCTCAATTACAAGGTGAACATTGTAATCATTACAATAGCGTGCTCAGTTACAAGATGAACATTGTAATCATTGTAAAAACATGTCCAGTTACAAGATGAACACTGTAATAGTTAAAATAGCATGTTCAGTTACGAAGTGAACACTGTAATCATTATAATAGCATGCTCAGTTGCAAGATAAACATTGTAATCATTATAATATCATTTTCAGTTACAAGATGAAGATTGTAATCGACATAATAGCATGTTCAGTTACAAGATGAACATTGTAATCATTGTAATAGCATGTTCAGTTACAAAGTAAACATTGTAATCATTATAATAGCGTCAACGGTTACAAAATCACCATTGTAATCAATATAATAGCTAGTTCAGGTACAAAATGAATATTACAATCATTATATTAGCATATTTCATAACAAGATGAATATTGTAATCATTATTATAGCATATGTAGTTACAAGATGAACATTGTAATCATTATAAAAACATCATCAGTTACAAGGTGAACATTATAATCAGTATAAAAGCATGCTCAGTTGCAAAGTGGACATTGTAATCATTACATTAGCATATTCACTTACAAGATGAACATTGTAATCATTGTAATAGCATGTTCAGTTACAAAGTGAACATTGGAATCATTATAAAAACATCATCAGTTGCAAGGTGAACATTGTAATCAGTATACAAGCATGCTCAGTTGCAAAATGGACATTGTAATCATCACAATAGCATATTCAGTTACAAGATGAATATTGTAATTATTATAATAATGTGCTCAGTTACAAGGTGAACAATGTAATCATTGTAATAGCATGTTCAGTTACAAAGTGAACATTGTAATCCTTATAATTCCATGTTCAGTTACAAAGTGAACATTGTAATCATTATAAAAACATCATCAGTTGCAAGGTGAACATTGTAATCCGTATACAAGCATGCTCAGTTGCAAAATGGACATTGTAATCATTACAATAGCATATTCAGTTACAGGATGAACATTGTAATCATTATAATATTGTGCTCAGTTACAAGGTGAACAATGTAATCATTGTAATAGCATGTTCAGTTACAAAATGAACATTGTCATCCTTATAATTGCATGTTCAGTTACAAGATAAACATTGTAATCATTATAAAAACATCATCAGTTTCAAGGTGAACATTGTAATCAGTATACAAGCATGCTCAGTTGCAAAATGGACATTGTAATCATTACATTAGCATATTCACTTACAAGATGAATATTGTAATCATTATAATAACATCATCAGTTACAAAATAAACATTGTATTCATTATTTTAGCTCGTTTACTTACAAGATAAACATTGTAATCATTATAAAAGCATGTTCAGTTACAAGGTGAACATTGTAATCATTATAAAAACATGCTCAGTTACAAGATGAACATTGTAATTATTATAATAGCATGTTTAGTTACAAGGTGGACATTGTATTCAGTATAAAAGCATGCTCAGTTGCAAAATGGACATTGTAATCATTACATTAGCATATTCACTTGCAAGATGAATATTGTAATCAATATAATAACATCATCAGTTACAAAATGAACATTGTATTTATTAAATTAGCACGTTCAATTACAACATGAACATTGTAATAATTATAATATCATGCTCAGTTTCAAGATGAAGATTGTAATCGACATAATAGCATGTTCAGTTACAAGATGAACACTGTAATCATTGTAATAGCATGTTCAGTTGCAAGGTGAACATTGTAATCAGTATACAAGCATGCTCAGTTGCAAGATAAACATTGTAATGATTACATTAGCATGTTCACTTACAAGATGAATATTGTAATCATTATAATAACATCATCAGTTACAAAGTTAACATTGTATTCATTATATTAGCACGTTCAATTACAAGATGAACATTGTAATCATTATAAAAGCATGTTCAGTTACAAGGTGAACATTGTAATCATTATAAAAACATGCTCAGTTACAAGATGAACATTCTAATCATTATAATAGCATGTTCAGTTACAAGGTGGACATTGTAATCAGTATAAAAGCATGCTCAGTTGCAAAATGGACATTGTAATCATTACATTAGCATATTTAGTTACAAGATGAATATTGTAATCATTATAATAACATCATCAGTTACAAAATGTACATTGTATTCATTATATTAGCACGTTCAATTACAAGATGAACATTGTAATCATTATAATATCATGCTCAGTTTCAAGATGAAGATTGTAATCGACATAATAGCATGTTCAGTTACAAGATGAACACTGTAATCATTGTAATAGCATATTCAGTGACAAGATGAACATTGTAATCATTATAAAAACATCATCAGTTGCAAGGTGAACATTGTAATCAGTATACAAGCATGCTCAGTTGCAAGATAAACATTGTAATGATTACATTAGCATGTTCACTTACAAGATGAATATTGTAATCATTATAATAACATCATCAGTTACAAAGTAAACATTGTATTCATTATATTAGCACGTTCAATTACAAGATGAACATTGTAATCATTATAAAAGCATGTTCAGTTACAAGGTGAACATTGTAATCTTTATAAAAACATGCTCAGTTACAAGATGAACATTCTAATCATTATAATAGCATGTTCAGTTACAAGGTGGACATTGTAATCAGTATAAAAGCATGCTCAGTTGCAAAATGGACATTGTAATCATTACATTAGCATATTCACTTACAAGATGAATATTGTAATCATTATAATAACATCATCAGTTACAAAATGTACATTGTATTCATTATATTAGCACGTTCAATTACAAGATGAACATTGTAATGATTATAATATCATGCTCAGTTGCAAGATGAAGATTGTAATCGACATAATAGCATGTTCAGTTACAAGATGAACATTGTAATCATTGTAATAGCATGTTCAGTTACAAAGTGAACATTGTTATTCCTTATAATTGCATGTTCAGTTACAAGATGAACATTGTAATCATTATAAAAACATCATCAGTTCCAAGGTGAACATTGTAATCAGTATACAAGCATGCTCAGTTGCAAAATGGACATTGTAATCATTGCAATAGCATATTCAGTTACAAGATGAACATTGTAATCATTATAATAATGTGCTCAGTTACAAGGTGAACATTGTAATCATTACAATAGCGTGCTCAGTTACAAGATGAACATTGTAATCATTATAAAAACATGCCCAGTTACAAGATGAACATTGTAATAGTTAAAATAGCATGTTCAGTTACGAAGTGAACATTGTAATCATTATAATAGCATGCTCAGTTGCAAGATAAACCTTGTAATCATTATAATATCATTTTCAGTTACAAGATGAAGATTGTAATCGACATAATAGCATGTTCAGTTACAAGATGAACATTGTAATCATTATATTAGCACGTTCAGTTAAAACGTGAGGATTGTAATCGATATAATAGCATGTTCAGTTACAAGATGAATATTGTAATTATTGTAATGACATGTTCTTTTACAAGGTGAACATTGTAATCATTATATTAAGATGTGCAGTTACAAGATGAACATTGTAATCAGTATAATAGCACGCTCAATTACAAAATGAACATTGTAATTATTATAATATTATGCTTAGTTACAAGATGAACATTGCAATCATTATACTAGTATGCTCAGTTGCAAGATGAACATTGTAATCATTATAATAGCATGCTCAAATACAAGATGAGCAATGTAATTATTATAATAGCATGCTCAATTACAAGATGAAAATTGTAATTAGTATAATAGCATGCTCAGTTACAACATGAACATTGTAATCATTATAATAGCATGTTCAGTTACATCATGAACATTGTAATCAGTATAATAGCATGCTCAGTTACAAAATTAATATTTTAATTATTATACTAGTATGCCCAGTTACAAGATGAACATTGTAATCATTATAATAGCATGTTCAGTTACCAGATGAACATTGTAAGAATTATTTTTAGAATAAATCGCTTCCAAACTCTGGTATATTCACCTTAGTTTAACTAAACGCCATCATATCGTATTTATGTTAATTACATGTAATATTGTAATAGGCATGTTTTTAAGTCAAGTGGCCCTTTGTTAGACTGTTTAGCCTTTCAAAACGGAAACTACAGGTATGCATATTTAAGAGAACTTATGTTTGTCCTTTTTTAAAACCATTTTCTTCATTCCTCAATGAAAAATACATGCATTGTTTCGCACCCCTATTTGCAGCGTACTGGCAATGGGCCAAATGTGTAGAATACGATATCTGTGAAGTTAATCTGACTGCAATAAGATCAGAAAATTCGACCCCAATTCTTTGATGGTTTTCTCTACGGTTCTTCTATATCGGGACTAGTCTTGCTGACAATGGTAACTGATGCTCGTCGGCAGGTACACGTACGTTAATGAGATCAATAATTTTGTCTGTTTCTTTCAGGACAAATATGTAACTTATTAAACTAACGGTTTTGACAGATAAATGTAACAGCTCTGTGATCTCATCATGTTAGAAATGAAATAAAAAATGCGATATAGACGTACTTGAGCTCCTAATATGTTTTTTCCAGAGTGCTTACGGTGGACTTCGTTTGGATTCTGTGAGGGTTTTGATAGGTCTGTTATATGTTAATTGTGGATTACTGAAAACTCGCACCGCTAATATTATATGTACAAACATGTATACTTAAAGCCTTCCTTTCACTAGGAAATAAAATAGCCTGAGTAGGAGCCTTGTCAGGTGGGGTTATGTATGGGAGGACTAAGGTTTGCCTGAAGTGAAAGACATAGGTACAGTAAATGGCGCAGAGACATACATGTCTTTACAGATAAATGTTATCTGATCGTCAGTTGCACAGACCGGCCCGGATAGCACAGTTGGTAGAGCGTCCGCTTCGGGACCGGTAGATCCAGGATCAATCCTTGGTCGAGTCACACCTAAGACTTTAAAAGAGGAAGTTGTGACTTCCTCGTTTGGCGTTCAGCATGAAGGGGATAGTGCAACGACTGGTTGACCCGTTTCAGTATAATGGCTCGGGCGGGGCGGCTTACTTGCCTTCGGTAAGTCGTCTCAGTGATGCAGCACTAAATAAAAGAGCGGTGAAAATCCGTCCTGCAACAAGGAGGCACATTACACGTGCATGCACCCTAATGATTCCTTCGTCGTCATATGACTGAAAAATTGTTGAGTACGACGTTAAACCCCAAGCACTCACTCACTCACTCAGTTGCACAGCGACATACATGTCTATACAGAAAAATGCTATCTGATCGCAGTCAGTGTAAAGTTCCTGACGGTGTTTACTGTGCAGCAGAGATTCAGGATGGTGCTTACTGTGTAGCAGAGTTTCAGGATGGTATTTACTGTGCAGCAGAGATTCAGGATGGTGTTTACGGTGCAACAGAGATTCAGTATGGTGTTAATTGATTTAATCAACGATTCAGGAAAACACAGTGATCCAGGTTTAGAAGCTGCCTGACTTCAGGTTATATTAATATCTTGAAGTAATGATACTTCGTTGCTTGAAACCATTTAAACATCCGAATTCCACTGACTCTGTCAACACGCTGGATGAAAGAATAAATTGGAGTGAAATCAGTTAGAGAAACACATGATTTTCTATCGGCCTCACAACGTTTTACATTTTACTTACTTATTTAATTTTTGTTTGAGGAGGGCCTCAGTTACCGAGGGGGTCAGCACGCCATCGCCCTTTGTAATCCCACATGGAACACTGGGGTTAGAGCTGATTTCCTAGCTGGCACCATCTTTTAAGTGCCAATATTGAGAAATGCCTTCTATTTCTTCTCAACGATCAACGGTACAAAGATGCAGTTTGGACCAAATACACGCTAAAAAGCTCATCTTATCCCCACACATTATCCAGACTAAATCTTTCATTTTTCCCCTCAGCTGAAATAGACTAAATCCAGTTAAATAGACTCGTGTTTTATAATAGCATGCTCAGTTACAAGATAAACATTGTAATCATTATATTAGCACGCTCACTTACAAGGTAAACATTGTAATCATTATAATAGAAAGCTCAGTTACAAGATGAAAATTGTAATCATAATAGCATGTTCAGTTACAAGATGAATATTGTAATCATTATAATAACATCATCAGTTACAAAATGAACATTGTATTCATTATATTAGCACGTTCAATTACAAGATGAACATTGTAATCATTATAATAGCATGTTCAGTTACAAGGTGAACATTGTAATCATTATAAAACCATGCCCAGTTACAAGATGAACATTGTAATACTTATAATAGCATGTTCAGTTACGAAGTGAACATTGTAATCATTATAATAGCATCCTCAGTTGCAAGGTAAACATTGTAATCATAATAATATCATTTTCAGTTACAAGATGAAGATTGTAATCGACATAATAGCATGTTCAGTTACAAGACGAACATTGTAATCATTGTAATAGCATGTTCAGTTACAAAGTGAACATTGTAATCATTATAATAGCGTCAACGGTTACAAGATGAACATTGTAATCGTTATAATAGCATGCTCAGTTACAAGATGAACATTGTAAACAGTATAATAGCGTGCTCAATTACAAAATGAATATTGTCATCATTATAATAGCATGCTAAGTTACAAGATGAACATTGTAATCATTATAAAAACATCATCAGTTACAAGGTGAACATTGTAATCAGTATAAAAGCATGCTCAGTTCCAAAATGGACATTGTAATCATTACATTAGCATATTCACTTACAAGATGAATATTGTAATCATTATAATAACATCATCAGTTACAAAAAAAACATTGTATTCATTATATTAGCACGTTCAGTTACAAGATAAACATTGTAATCATTATATTAGCACGCTCACTTACAAGGTAAACATTGTGATCATTATAATAGAAAGCTCAGTTACAAGATGAAAATTGTAATCATAATAGCATGTTCAGTTACAAGATGAATATTGTAATCATTATAATAACATCATCAGTTACAAAATGAACATTGTATTCATTATATTAGCACGTTCAATTACAAGATGAACATTGTAATCATTATAATAGCATGTTCAGTTACAAGGTGAACATTGTAATCATTATAAAAACATGCCCAGTTACAAGATGAACATTGTAATACTTCTAATAGCATGTTCAGTCACGAAGTGAACATTGTAATCATTATAAAAGCATGCTCAGTTTCAAGATAAACATTGTAATCATTATAATATCATTTTCAGTTAGAAGATGAAGATTGTAATCATTGTAATAGCATGTTCAGTTACAAAGTGAACATTGTAATCATATAATAGCGTCAACAGTTACAAGATGAACATTGTAATCATTATAATAGCATGCTCAGTTACAAGATGAACATTGTAATCATTGTAATAGCATGTTCAGTTACAAAGTGAACATTGTGATCATTATAATAGCGTCAACGGTTACAAGATGAACATTGTAATCATTATAATAGCATGCTCAGTTACAAGATGAACATTGTAAACAGTATAATAGCGTGCTCATTTACAAAATGAACATTGTCATCATTATAATAGCATGCTAAGTTACAAGATGAACATTGTAATCATTATAAAAACATCATCAGTTACAAGGTGAACATTGTAATCAGTATAAAAGCATGCTCAGTTGCAAAATGGACATTGTAATCATTACATTAGCATATTCACTTACAAGATGAATATTATAATCATTATAATAACATCATCAGTTACAAAATAAACATTGTATTCATTATATTAGCACGTTCAATTACAAGATGAACATTGTAATCATTATAAAAGCATGTTCAGTTACAAGGTGAACATTGTAATCATTATAAAAACATGCTCAGTTACAAGATGAACATTGTAATCATTATAATAGCATGTTCAGTTACAAGCTGGACATTGTAATCAGTATAAAAGAATGCTCAGTTGCAAAATGGACATTGTAATCATTACATTAGCATATTTAGTTACAAGATGAATATTGTAATCATTATAATAACATCATCAGTTACAAAATGAACATTGTATTCATTATATTAGCACGTTCAATTACAAGATGAACATTGTAATCATTAAAATATCATGCTAAGTTGCAAGATGAAGATTGTAATCGACATAATAGCATGTTCAGTTACAAGATGAACATTGTAATCATTGTAATAGCATGTTCAGTTACAAAGTGAACATTGTAATCCTTATAATTGCATGTTCAGTTACAAGATGAACATTGTAATCATTATTAAAACATCATCAGTTGCAAGGTGAACATTGTAATCAGTGTACAAGCATGCTCAGTTGCAAAATGGACATTCTAATCATTACAATAGCATATTCAGTTACAAGATGAACATTGTAATCATTATAATCATGTGCTCAGTTACAAGGTGAACATTGTAATCATTACAATAGCGTGCTCAGTTACAAGATGAACATTGTAATCATTATAAAAACATGCCCAGTTACAAGATGAACATTGTAATAGTTAAAATAGCATGATCAGTTACGAAGTCAACATTGTAATCATTATAATAGCATGCTCAGTTGCAAAATAAACATTGTAATCATTATAATATCATTTTCAGTTACAAGATGAAGATTGTAATCGACATAATAGCATGTTCAGTTACAAGATGAACATTGTAATCATTGTAATAGCATGTTCAGTTACAAAGTAAACATTGTAATCATTATAATAGCGTCAACGGTTACAAAATCACCATTGAAATCAATATAATAGCATGCTCAGTTACAAAATGAATATTGCAATCATTATATTAGTATATTTCATTACAAGATGAACATTGTAATCATTATTATAGCATATGTAGTTACAAGATGAACATTGTAATCATTATAAAAACATCATCAGTTACAAGGTGAACCTTGTAATCAGTATAAAAGCATGCTCAGTTGCAAAATGGACATTGTAATCATTATAATAACATGTTCAGTTACCAGAGAGAACGACGTTAAAACCCAAGCACTCACTCAGTTACCAGATGAACATTGTAATCATTATATTAGGACGTTCAGTTACAAGATGAACATTGTAATCAATATAATAGCATATTCAGTTACAAAATGAACATTGTAATCATTGTAATAGCATGTTCAGTTACAAAGTAAACATTGTAATCATTATAATAGCGTCAACGGTTACATGCTCAGTTACAAAATGAATACTGCAATCATGATATAACCATATTTCATTACAAGATCAACATTGTAATCATTATTATAGCATATGTAGTTACAAGATGAACATTGTAATCATTATAAAAACATCATCAGTTACAAGGTGAACATTATAATCAGTATAAAAGCATGCTCAGTTGCAAAATGGACATTGTAATCATTACAATAGCATATTCACTTACAAGATGAACATTGTAATCATTGTAATAGCATGTTCAGTTACAAAGTGAACATTGTAATCATTATAAAAACATCATCAGTTGCAAGGTAAACATTGTAATCAGTATAAAAGCATGCTCAGTTGCAAAATGGACATTGTAATCATTACAATAGCATATTCAGTTACAAGATGAACATTGTAATCATTATAATAATGTGCTCAGTTACAAGGTGAACAATGTAATCATTGTAATAGCATGTTCAGTTACAAAGTGAACATTGTAATCCTTATAATTGCATGTTCAGTTACAAGATGAACATTGTAATCATTATAAAAACATCATCAGTTACAAGGTGAACATTGTAATCAGTATAAAAGCATACTCAGTTGCAAAATGGACATTGTAATCATTACATTAGCATATTCACTTACAAGATCAATATTGTAATCATTATAATAACATCATCAGTTACAAAATAAACATTGTATTCATTATATTAGCACGTTCAATTACAAGATGAACATTGTAATCATTATAAAAGCATGTTCAGTTACAAGGTGAACATTGTAATCATTATAAAAACATGCTCAGTTACAAGATGAACATTGTAATCATTATAATAGCATGTTCAGTTACAAGGTGGACATTGTAATCAGTATAAAAGCATGCTCAGTTGCAAAATGGACATTGTAATCATTACATTAGCATATTCACTTACAAGATGAATATTGTAATCATTATAATAACATCATAAGTTACAAAATGAACATTGTATTCATTAAATTAGCACTTTCAATTACAAGACGAACATTGTAATCATTATAATATCATGCTCAGTTGCAAGATGAAGATTGTAATCGACATAATAGCATGTTTAGTTACAAGATGAACATTGTAATCGACATAATAACATGTTCAGTTACAAGATGAACAATATAATCATTATAAAAACATCATCAGTTGCAAGGTGAACATTGTAATCAGTATACAAGCATGCTCAGTTGCAAAATGGACATTCTAATGATTACAATAGCATATTCAGTTACAAGATGAACATTGCAAGAAATATTTTTAGAGTAAATCGCTTCCAAACTCTGGTATATTCACCTTAGTTTAACTAAACGCCATCATATCGTATTTATGTTAATTACATGTAATATTGTAATAGGCATGTTCTTAAGTCAAGTGGCCCTTTGTTAGACTGTTTAGCCTTTCAAAACGGAAACTACAGGTATGCATATTTAAGAGAACTTAAGTTTGTCCTTTTTTAAAACCATTTTCTTCATTCCTCAATGAAAAATAAATGCATTGTTTCGCACCCCTATTTGCAGCGTACTGGCAATGGGCCAAATGTGTAGAATACGATATCTGTGAAATTAATCTGACTGCAATAAGATCAGAAAATTCGACCCCAATTCTTTGATGGTTTTCTCTACGGTTCTTCTATATCGGGACTAGTCTTGCTGACAATGGTAACTGATGCTCGTCGGCAGGTACACGTACGTTAATGAGATCAATAACTTTGTCTCTTACTTTCAGGACAAATATGTACCTTATTAAACTAACGGTTTTGACAGATAAATGTAACAGCTCTGTGATCTCATCATGTTAGAAATGAAATAAAAAATGCGATATAGACGTACTTGAGCTCCTAATATGTTTTTTCCAGAGTGCTTACGGTGGACTTCGTTTGGATTCTGTGAGGGTTTTGATAGGTCTGTTATATGTTAATTGTGGATTACTGAAAACTCGCACCGCTAATATTATATGTACAAACATGTATACTTAAAGCCTTCCTTTCACTAGGAAATAAAATAGCCTGAGTAGGAGCCTTGTCAGGTGGGGTTATGTATGGGAGGACTAAGGTTTGCCTGAAGTGAAAGACATAGGTACAGTAAATGGCGCAGAGACATACATGTCTTTACAGATAAATGTTATCTGATCGTCAGTTGCACAGACCGGCCCGGATAGCACAGTTGGTAGAGCGTCCGCTTCGGGACCGGTAGATCCAGGATCAATCCTTGGTCGAGTCACACCTAAGACTTTAAAAGAGGAAGTTGTGACTTCCTCGTTTGGCGTTCAGCATGAAGGGGATAGTGCAACGACTGGTTGACCCGTTTCAGTATAATGGCTCGGGCGGGGCGGCTTACTTGCCTTCGGTAAGTCGTCTCAGTGATGCAGCACTAAATAAAAGAGCGGTGAAAATCCGTCCTGCAACAAGGAGGCACATTAAACGTGCATGCACCCTAATGATTCCTTCGTCGTCATATGACTGAAAAATTGTTGAGTACGACGTTAAACCCCAAGCACTCACTCACTCACTCAGTTGCACAGCGACATACATGTCTATACAGAAAAATGCTATCTGATCGCAGTCAGTGTAAAATTCCTGACGGTGTTTACTGTGCAGCAGAGATTCAGGATGGTGCTTACTGTGTAGCAGAGTTTCAGGATGGTATTTACTGTGCAGCAGAGATTCAGGATGGTGTTTACGGTGCAACAGAGATTCAGTATGGTGTTAATTGATTTAATCAACGATTCAGGAAAACACAGTGATCCAGGTTTAGAAGCTGCCTGACTTCAGGTTATATTAATATCTTGAAGTAATGATACTGCGTTGCTTGAAACCATTTAAACATCCGAATTCCACTGACTCTGTCAACACGCTGGATGAAAGAATATATTGGAGTGAAATCAGTTAGAGAAACACATGATTTTCTATCGGCCTCACAACGTTTTACATTTTACTTACTTATTTAATTTTTGTTTGAGGAGGGCCTCAGTTACCGAGGGGGTCAGCACGCCATCGCCCTTTGTAATCCCACATGGAACACTGGGGTTAGAGCTGATTTCCTAGCTGGCACCATCTTTTAAGTGCCAATATTGAGAAATGCCTTCTATTTCTTCTCAACGATCAACGGTACAAAGATGCAGTTTGGACCAAATACACGCTAAAAAGCTCATCTTATCCCCACACATTATCCAGACTAAATCTTTCATTTTTCCCCTCAGCTGAAATAGACTAAATCCAGTTAAATAGACTCGTGTTTTATAATAGCATGCTCAGTTACAAGATAAACATTGTAATCATTATATTAGCACGCTCACTTACAAGGTAAACATTGTAATCATTATAATAGAAAGCTCAGTTACAAGATGAAAATTGTAATCATAATAGCATGTTCAGTTACAAGATGAATATTGTAATCATTATAATAACATCATCAGTTACAAAAATGAACATTGTATTCATTATATTAGCACGTTCAATTACAAGATGAACATTGTAATCATTATAATAGCATGTTCAGTTACAAGGTGAACATTGTAATCATTATAAAACCATGCCCAGTTACAAGATGAACATTGTAATACTTAAAATAGCATGTTCAGTTACGAAGTGAACATTGTAATCATTATAATAGCATGCTCAGATTGCAAGGTAAACATTGTAATCATTATAATATCATTTTCAGTTACAAGATGAAGATTGTAATCGACATAATAGCATGTTCAGTTACAAGGACGAACATTGTAATCATTGTAATAGCATGTTCAGTTACAAAGTGAACATTTGTAATCATTATAATAGCGTCAACGGTTACAAGATGAACATTGTAATCATTATAATAGCATGCTCAGTTACAAGATGAACATTGTAAACAGTATAATAGCGTGCTCAATTACAAAATGAACATTGTCATCATTATAATAGCATGCTAAGTTACAAGATGAACATTGTAATCATTATAAAAACATCATCAGTTACAAGGTGAACATTGCAATCAGTATAAAAGCATGCTCAGTTCCAAATGGACATTGTAATCATTACATTAGCATATTCACTTACAAGATGAATATTGTAATCATTATAATAACATCATCAGTTACAAAAAAAACATTGTATTCATTATATTAGCACGTTCAGTTACAAGATAAACATTGTAATCATTATATTAGCACGCTCATTTACAAGGTAATCATTGTGATCATTATAATAGAAAGCTCAGTTACAAGATGAAAATTGTAATCATAATAGCATGTTCAGTTACAAGATGAATATTGTAATCATTATAATAACATCATCAGTTACAATATGAACATTGTAATTCATTATATTTACACGTTCAATTACAAGATGAACATTGTAATCATTATAATAGCATGTTCAGTTACAAGGTGAACATTGTAATCTTATAAAAACATGCCCAGTTACAAGATGAACATTGTAATACTTCTAATAGCATGTTCAGTTACGAAGTGAACATTGTAATCATTATAATAGCATGCTCAGTTTCAAGATAAACATTGTAATCATTATAATATCATTTTCAGTTAGAAGATGAAGATTGTAATCATTGTAATAGCATGTTCAGTTACAAAGTGAACATTGTAATCATATAATAGCGTCAACGGTTACAAGATGAACATTGTAATCAATTATAAGGCATGCTCAGTTACAAGATGAACATTGTAATCATTGTAATAGCATGTTCAGTTACAAAGTGACATTGTGATCATTATAATAGCGTCAACGGTTACAAGATGAACATTGTAATCATTATAATAGCATGCTCAGTTACAAGATGAACATTGTAAACAGTAAAATAGCGTGCTCATTTAAAAAATGAACATTGTCATCATTATAATAGCATGCTAAGTTACAAGATGAACATTGTAATCATTATAAAAACATCAGCAGTTACAAGGTGAACATTGTAATCAGTATAAAAGCATGCTCAGTTGCAAATGGACATTGTAATCATTACATTAGCATATTCACTTACAAGATGAATATTGTAATCATTATAATAACATCATCAGTTACAAAATAAACATTGTATTCATTATATTAGCACGTTCAATTACAAGATGAACATTGTAATCATTATAAAAGCATGTTCAGTTTACAAGGTGAACATTGTAATCATTATAAAAACATGCTCAGTTACAAGATGAACATTGTAATCATTATAATAGCATGTTCAGTTACAAGCTGGACATTGTAATCAGTATAAAAGAATGCTCAGTTGCAAAATGGACATTGTAATCATTACATTAGCATATTTAGTTACAAGATGAATATTGTAATCATTATAATAACATCATCAGTTACAAAATGAACATTGTATTCAATTATATTAGCACGTTCAATTACAAGATGAACATTGTAATCATTAAAATATCATGCTAAGTTGCAAGATGAAGATTGTAATCGACATAATAGCATGTTCAGTTACAAGATGAACATTGTAATCATTGTAATAGCATGTTCAGTTACAAAGTGAACATTGTAATCCTTATAATTGCATGTTCAGTTACAAGATGAACATTGTAATCATTATTAAAACATCATCAGTTGCAAGGTGAACATTGTAATCAGTATACAAGCATGCTCAGTTGCAAAATGGACATTGTAATCATTACAATAGCATATTCAGTTACAAGATGAACATTGTAATCATTATAATCATGTGCTCTGTTACAAGGTGAACATTGTAATCATTACAATAGCGTGCTCAGTTACAAGATGAACATTGTAATCATTATAAAAACATGCCCAGTTACAAGATGAACATTGTAATAGTTAAAATAGCATGATCAGTTACGAAGTCAACATTGTAATCATTATAATAGCATGCTCAGTTTGGTTTTACGAGGTAGTAAGCATTATGTGGTGCAAAAATGATTGATTTTAAAAAAAGTTGGCTGGTGTGATAGGACACAGACCCCCATTACAACTTGCGTTTTTCAGTAGGGACGATTGTAGTTCTGTGTATTTTAGGGTGTAAAGTCTTTTTTTGCTGCCAGCCTGCCGTTTTTGGTGTACAAGTGCATGCTTGGTATGAAAATGATGGAAATTGTCTAAGCTTTGGGCAGGTATGAGTTTTAATGGTGAAAGTTTGAAATTCTGGGCGAGAGGACACAAGGAGACAGGTGGTGATGAGGCTGCGAGTGAACGTCCCCCTTGACGTTGCTAAGCACCCCTCCCAGCTGCCGGCATGTAAAGGTCCAGATTTTGACGGTCAACCTATGTCAAGATTTTTACAGCTTCTTTCTCTCAGGCTGGGCCAGGTATGCACCAAAGCTTATTGGCCTCGGAATGTTTGGACTGAGCTACAGCGCTAAACGTTAACATTGTCGCTTATGGAAAACTAATGGGGGTCTGTGGCCTGATCTGTCCACTTGTGCCAAAACATGTAATATGTCACTGTGTGCTCAGATTTCGCAACAGTCTGATAATATTTGGTGGGTACATCTGCGATGTGGTTTGCATTGACATGGAACTTGATTGAGCAGTTTTAAAGCTTTTTAATTCTATATTTTCCCCACATATCCATTTTGTCTAAAAATGGGCTAAAGCGCTCTGTGGTCAAGGGTTAGTACAGGAGTATAAACAGACTGGAACAAACACAGACAATGTTTCATTGTTCCTGGTTTTTAAAATGTCTCTTTTGGGGCTGACATTTGATAAATAATGCAAAATTTGAGTGCTGCGAGTGAAATTGGAGTATGTGGCTGATAGATAGGGTGGTGTGATTAAGGATGGTCAATAAGGCCTTGCATCACATATAAGGGCCCAGCCTCACACAGGTGGATAAAAACACATCAGCAGATTAATTTACTTGGCTAGAGTAGTAGAGAGGGCCAGTGTGCATTTAATTTACAAACCAAGTCAGGTTCCTCCCATGTGTGCCACCACACACTAGGTAAATGTGCTTCAAATCATCCTGCAGGTCACAAAACATTAAAAACAGGCATCTCTGCTGAAACACTGTCTGCTGTTTTGGGCATAGACTTGAAGTGGACAAGGTAAATTTTCCTCTTTAAACTTAAAATAAACCACTGTAGGCATGTAGTTTTCATTGTATGTGTATATTCATTCCTCTGACAAGTTACATGTGCACTCACACAGTATGTGTGGCGTTGGAACAAAAATGATCAATTTCAAGTTTCTAGCATACATGTGAGTGTGATCTGTTGGAATATTGCCCTTGTGAAAATGAGTCTCTGCCCCACCAGGTGTCTGTTTTTCCACCAGAACATAGTACGCTGTTCCTGCGACATCTCAAAGGAGTTTTTGTTTTAGTATCTGGCCCAGTGTGGCATCCACCTCCCTGGGCAGCTGGGATTTTTTTTATGTTTCCAATGTCCTCACACACAAGTTAGAAATTAGACAGCTACATATGTCTTTCACATCCTAGTTTAATACCTATTGAGCTTTTGTCTTGGTTTCCCTCTTTAGATCTTGTCTCCCAAACATGGCGTCAGTGAACTTTGCCTGGTTTATGCATATATTGAACTGGGATCTACCTAGGTGAGTGGGGTCTGCTAGCCGTTCAGCTTCCTCAAAGGCCTGACCATTCGGATGCAGTCTTCCACTCCCTTGGCCGACCTAGAATCCCCGTCATTGGTCCGGTACTACACCATGACACATACCCCTCCGGCCCCCCCCACCCCCCCAACCGGGGAAACGTCACAGGTTTCTCATATATGTTACGGACAGTTTGAATGTCCATTCCTCATGCCCACCCAGCAACACCCAGTGTGGAACCTGATTACGGATGTAATTTCTCACTGATTATTTGAGGATTTCTGTGTTGTTACAGGTTAAAAAGTATAGCTTTTCCCCTCTTCTTGGGTCCCTTCAACATGTCTTGGGAGGGTTGCCTTGCTGACTGTCTGAATGACCAATGTGCATGTACTGTGTGGCTTTATTTTTGTAAGTGGCAAATTCATATTTCTCCCCTCTACTTATCTCTTGTAGATGCCAGTTGTCACACTTTGGTGTTTGTTATGTGGAAAGTACTAATTTAGTCTGAGGCAACAACACAGGTGGTGGGATTCTTTTGCACTGTGAGTTGAGGTAAGCCAGCCAACCAATGGCAGCCATGGGGGAGACGGGAAAGGGGGGTAGTGTGTCTGTGTGGGGGGGGGGGGGGGGAGTGGGTGATCTTTTAAAGGGTTTTATCATGTGAATCACTATGTAAAAGGGATACTAGTCTTTTCTTTAGCCCTATCCATGGAAACTCTGCCTATGAGCATTTCTATATCAATTTGGATGCATACGTTTACTTTGATGGTGATCAAAATGTACTTTTCTGGAATTTTGAAACTCCGCTTTGCTACCCACCCTGTATCACTTTAAGTCAAATTTTGCACAAAGTTGCTAAAAGGTATGTCCTATATTTGCTAAGTGAATTGTCAGATAAATTACCTGTCTTTTGATATATATTTTGACACTTTTGGCTTTTAAGTATTTTCTTAACACTGCTGTAAACAAGAAAATCTACTTGAAAATCCATAATTTTCTAAATGTTTGTCAATGGAAAATGTAAAATACTTTGTCATTGGAATTTTTTTCATTTTTCTTGCAGATATACATACCAGCTTTCCAAAACATTTGACCTGGTTAAGATATTTTGAAGGGTATGTGCACTACAGAGCTTTGAACTTGGTGCTTGAGGACGGACAAACAGACACATTTCCAAGATAGGGGTACCCCAAGTTAAATTCCTCCTACTGAAAAGTTTTTGCATGTATCAAGCTGTAACTTTATGTGTGAGGTTTAGAGGTAGTAAGCATTATGTGGTGCAAAAATGATTGATTTTAAAAAAAGTTGGCTGGTGTGATCTGTCCACTTGTGCCAAAACATGTAATATGTCACTGTGTGCTCAGATTTGGCAACAGCCTGATAATATTTGGTGGGTACATCTGCGATGTGGTTTGCATTGACATGGAACTTGATTGAGCAGGTTTTAAAGCTTTTTAATTCTATATTTTCCCCCACATATCCATTTTGTCTAAAAATGGGCTAAAGCGCTCTGTGGTCAAGGGGTAGTACAGGAGTATAAACAGACTGGAACAAACACAGACAATGTTTCATTGTTCCTGGTTTTTAAAATGTCTCTTTTGGGGCTGACATTTGATAAATAATGCAAAATTTGAGTGCTGCGAGTGAAATTGGAGTATGTGGCTGATAGATAGGGTGGTGTGATTAAGGATGGTCAATAAGGCCTTGCATCACATATAAGGGCCCAGCCTCACACAGCTGGATAAAAACACATCAGCAGATTAATTTACTTGGCTAGAGTAGTAGAGAGGGCCAGTGTGCATTTAATTTACA
>NW_027017962.1:300000-379032 GCF_032854445.1 Liolophura sinensis
CAACGTCAGCCTTTTGAATGACGAAGAGTTTCACAAGAACATGCGAGATTATTTTGCCGCTTGGATGTCAGAGAGGGATTCTTTTAGGTCTGCTGCTGAATTCTGGGAGGAGGGCAAATCTGGGCTTAAGCGGGTGGCACTGTCGTACAGTAAAGCTAGGGCACGTCGCCGTAAACGGGCTCAACGTAAACTCCTAAAGGATTACAACAAGGTCTCTAAAAGAGTTAGTGATGGGGAGACCCATCTAGTTGACCTGTTGGAAGGTCTAAAACGTAAAGTGCGGGCTGGTGAGCAACAGGCTTATAAAGCAGCCGCCGTTCGTGCCAGAGTCAAGTGGCAGGTGGAAGGCGAGAACCCCACTCGCTATTTCTGTTCTTTGGAGAAGTCGCGTGCTACAGAAAAACTTATCCGCGAAGTAGCAACTCCTGATGGCCGTTCAGTCCGGTCCACCGAGGATTTATTGCAAGCCACATGCGATTTCTACCAGAGCCTCTTCACCTCAGAGGGA
The DNA here is from genome assembly GCF_032854445.1 of Liolophura sinensis. Lineage (NCBI taxonomy): Eukaryota > Metazoa > Mollusca > Polyplacophora > Chitonida > Chitonidae > Liolophura > Liolophura sinensis. The sequence goes on from NW_027017962.1 coordinate 300,509, forward strand.
GTTGAGAGAAATTGCATGGAGGAGTTGATCTCCCAGATCTCCCAGATCTTGCCTCCTCAGGAGGCCGCGATTTGTGAACAGCCGTTCACTTTGGAAGAGCTGCACTCTGCAGCAAAATCAATGACGCTGAACAAGTCCCCAGGTATCGATGGTCTTCCAGTCGAACTGTATTTGGCTTTCTGGGATGTGCTAGGCCCTATCCTGCTGGACGTTGCCAACGACGCTTTTGAGCAGGGTGAGTTAACCAATTCAATGCAGCAGGCTCTTGTCAGGCTCGTTCACAAGCGGGGGCCAAAAGAGGACCTGCGGAATTGGAGGCCGATTTCACTCTTGTGTGCCGATTATAAGATCATCACGAAGGCGCTAACCCGCAGACTTGGATCCGTGATGGGCCTTGTTGTTCACAGTGATCAGACCTGTTCTGTGCCAGGGAGGTCAATCCTCACCAATAGCTTCATTGTTCGGGACCTTATAGAGCTGGTCGAAGACGAGGATATCGAGGCGGCAATCATAAGCCTTGATAACGAGAAGGCTTTTGATCGTTTGGAATGGGCTTTTATGCACAAAGTGTTGGAGCGGATGGGGTTCGGGCCTGTTTTTTGTAAATGGATCCGGCTTCTTTACAAGTCTCCTGTAAGTCGTGTAATGGTGAATGGTTTTATAGGTGACCCTGTTCTCCTCGAGCGTGGAGTTCGCCAGGGCTGTCCTCTGTCTCCCCTGCTTTACGTTCTGGCCGCAGAGGTTCTTGGGGTGGTTGCGAGGTCTTCTGACATGAAGGGAGTGAGAGTCCCTGATGTCGAAGAACCGATCAAAATCTCCCAGTATGCCGACGACGCATCTCTCTTCGTTGGAGATGATGAAGACTTCCACATTGCTGAGGCGATCTTGAACAAGTACCAGAAAGCATCTGGCTGCAAAGTCAACAGATCCAAGTCAAAAGGGTTATTCTTGGGTGCTTGGAGGGGTCGTGCTGATACTCCTTTGGGTATTGAATGGTCACAAGATCACGTCAAACTCTTGGGGGTAAAACAAGGTGCAAAAAACGCGGCTTCTGTTAACTGGAATGACCGCATCCAGAAGGTCGGCAGCACCCTCAAGGGGTGGAGCAAGAGAGGACTAAGCATTGTTGGGCGAGTCCTTGTGTTAAACTTGCTGGCAATGTCGAAATTGTGGTATGTTGCCTCAGTTTTTGACTTGCCGGCGGATAAGGAGAACACATTAGTTGGGATGTGTCGGGATTTTTTGTGGAAGAGTAAAAAGCCTCTGGTCTCTTCCAAAGTTTGTACCCTCCCCAAGGCAAGTGGAGGTCTAGGCCTCGTAGATATCCCCAAGAAGGTTCAGTCCTTAAAGCTGGCTTTTTTGGAGCGGCTTATGTTGAGTTCGTCTCGGTGGGCTCAGGTAGGCCGGAGGCTTGTGGCGTCGAAAAGTGAACCCCACGCTGTGGTTGATTTTTTCCGGCTGCTTAAAGCTCCAACGCGTTTCAGTTCTCTCCCTCGGTGGTACTTCGACCATCTGAAAACCTTCTTTAAGCTGAAACGGACTGAGGCTGATCCGGTTTCGTGGCAGGAAGCTCTGGATCAGCCTTTGTATGGAAATCCTCTAATTTTAGGAGAGGGTGGAAGACCTTTGATGCCTGGTAAGACGGCCACGCCCAGTTTCCGGCGATTGTCGGATATTGTGGATGGAGGCACCAGAGTGTGGCTGGTCTTGGAGTCGGTCAATTGGCGTCACCTAGCAGCTGTGCGAAGGGCAATACCGAAGGCATGGTTCAATCTGCCGGATACTGTCACGAATCCCAGCCGGACGAGGTATCAGGTTAACCAACAGGACCTTTCTCAGCTTTCCTCCAGGAGATGGTATCAGATCCTTCTGGTGGACAACGACGTAACCCCTGCCGGAGTCCAGAAGTGGCAACAGTTGGGTTCGGTGCCATCGTCCTGGAGGAACTTGTTTTTATCGCTCTGGAAGTCTGGGGTAGACAACCGAGTTAAGGAGGCAGTTTGGCTGCTGTGGCACAGACAATGGTGGGTCGGGCATAAGTTAGTCCGAGCAGGACTGTCTGCATCTGCCGACTGTCCTTTGTGCTCGTCTCAGGACGAGACCGTAGAACACCTTGTGTGGCATTGCCCGGTTGCGTCCAGCATGTGGCAGATGTTGGAACGGACGATTGGGCGCGTCCTTGGACGAGGGTTCTCGTTCAGCCTGGAAGATGTTTTGTGGGGGGACTTGAGACAAGTGCCGCCTTCATTGAAACCGGTCGTCAGAGATCAGGTGTTTCTTTGTATCTGGTCAATTTGGAGGCACCGGTGCTACGTGATAGCACACAATCACGTGATCGACCATCTTAAGGTGGTGCCCAGCCTTTTCCACAGAGACCTGCAGTACCACTTGCTGACTGTTTTTGAACGGCATCGCAGGCTAGGAAAGTTGGCGACATTCAATACCACCTGGTGTCGCAATTCTATTCTTTGCGTTCTGCGGAACGGCAGGCCCGTTGTCCAATTTTAATCTGGCAATTGTTCGTGACCTGGTGTCATAACTTCACGTTTTCAGCAGTTCCGCCTATTCTGAGGCGGAGGTTTTACTGTTAATTTTAATGGATATTTGTTTCTTGTGTCTGTCCTGGCTCTATCTGTCTGCCGGTTGTGACGTTTTAGTCATATAATGATGGGCTGGTCCTGTCAGTAAGGATGTAGGTATGTTTTACATACTGCGGACAGATTTGGTTCTGTTTTCCCACAGCCTAGATTGCTGTGGTGTACAAAAAAAAAAAAAAAAAGATAGATAGATAAGTTAGTGATCTGCTTTTGTTTTATTTCCGTTAGTATGCTAGACATTCAGAGTTTTTGGCTCTAGTGGATATATGCAGAGAACCCAATTTGTCTTTATTCTGCCATTATTCAAATGAAGCACAAAGGAATATGTCATCTTGTAAATGATCTGTATCGTACCTACACATTTTGTCCCCGCGGTGTCACACCTGAGGCAGTCTGTAGCCGTCACACACTGTCTGTCACACTTCTCACCGTACCAGCCGTGTTCACATACTATCATTTTCAGAATAGAAGTAATGCAAACGTGAGATAAATAAACAGGTAAAATCAAAACAAAAGAATAACCGATATTTAGCTCTATAATTTGATCAAACGCTGAATGAGGACATGCCGCAATTTCAGGTACACGGACGTAAATACTACAGGTAGACGGAGACTGAAGACAACCTGGAGGAAGCCATTGGAATTCGCTGGGTTTGACCGATGTTATTACATTCAAGTGCGTGTAACACACCCAGCGGACACGCTCTCATATTAGAGATTAACCAACAGGAGTACAAGTAACATTTACGATTGTGGAACTTATGCCCACCGCCATTTGCCTTTTAAGTTAAACTGATTTGTCATAATTTAACGATAAACAGTATCACTGCGCAGCTTGGAATAAGCAGATGTTTGTTAAGGCATGATTTACTAATATAAGTGGGATTGTACATGGAACAGGAGCGGGCGGACTTGCCATTCTTTTCCACAGTCGCTCTTTATCTACAGATACTACCATTCTATGCCACCAGAGGTGATACACGTCTTTACATCACTACATCTTTTCAGATCAGAGCAGTCATATCAGAGAAGCTCCACAGGTTTGGCCTTTTCGGTTACATCCTTTGCTGTCGATGTGTTGGAGCAAGTTCAATCATGTTTACTCTTATTGCAGGTTGACATTGGGGATTGTAAGTTGCGCCATGCGAAGATGTCGGGGTGCGGTACATAGAGTGTGAATGCTGGCCATGAGTGTTAACGACATATTAAAGACCTTGTGCGAACGATCTATAAAATATGGTACGACCGACCTTACAAATATCTCGGGTACAGGTACGTGAAATCTTAAAAGTTGTTATTGCCCTCTTTGAATTTTTTTAACATACCGATATCACTTTTAGAGGAACCGTAGGGCTACATTCCTTAATGGGATTGCTAAAATCGCGTGTAACTCTGTGGCGCCAGCTAAACAGTCTTTTCACAATTTCATTGATGTAATTCATGTTTTATCTACATTCCGACAACTTCCTTTTTTTCAAACCATACAAACACCAAATGGCAGCAAATAAAGATATTATAATTTAAAATACGGTACATAGAATTATGTTTCTTTCCGGCCAGTGGAAATGCTATTGGTGTCCATGGTCGTCACCAGGCCATTGAAATACAGTGTAGGTGGGTGGGTAGGGGGGTGATCTTGAAGGTGACTGTCCAGCTTACACCAATGGTTCTCGAGAGCTTGTGTGTTGTAGATGGTTTTACGAGTTGTTAGACTATTTCCTAAAGACTAAATACAACATGTACACCTGCGTATTTAACATGTTGTTATGGCACTTTTATTCATATATATATATATATATATATATATATATATATATATATATATATATATATATATATATATATATATATATATATATATACTATCGCCTGCTGAAAAAACGCACATAAAAGACATGAAGTCTGACATACGAGTAAATATAGATAAGTTCTATCTGATGCAAAACAAGGATATAAAATGTCTATTGAATGTTATTTTCTTGGAACTTGCAGTGAGTTTATTTGGGAAAACATATCTCGTAGTGCTATCCTTGCGATATTTGAAATAACACACAGACATGTCGGATTATGTTGACCTGAAGCAATCATTGGAGTGCAATCATTCGATATTTATTTAGTGAAAGGATATGTTCAGGCTAAAGTCAGCCCATTAGGTACACTTCTTTTCATTTAACAAATTTATTAACGAAGGATATGTTGAGTAACATCACAAACACGTAAAGAGTGCAATCGGTGTATTCAATGATTTGGGAGATGCAATGAGCCAATATTGTCAGAAATGTGACTGGCGCTCTAATAGCCGAGTTTCGCCAACTGTCATTAAAACCGAGTGAGAATCGTTCGAAAAGAGATATAAACTCGTAGAACGTGTAGATCGAAAGCAAGACGTACACTGTTAAAAGAACGTTAGATAAATGTTGACTTCACTAATCACGACGTTGACTTCTAATCACGACGTTACGGTCTTCATTATTCAAGGATAATGAATTTAGAATTGCTTCAAGATTGCGGTAAACCTGTTTTTGTGGCGATCAGCGGTCGACGAGGAAGACAACGCAGAGGAAACCCTAAATTTCAGGTTAGTAGATGTCACGATTCATGGTTTAATTTCACAGAGCTTTGTAAATAAATTTTTCTTAACTTTCCTCGAAAAATGAGTGGTGCATAGTGTTGTGTGACAAGAGTGGTTTAACAGATGAGGCCTTATAGGCGTTAGAAATGGTAAATTCATTTGAGGCGCTCATATAAAAATGTAGGCAAGCACTGCTAAAGGAGATACTTACCATAAATAAGGACCTCGCAAAGTGTAAGAATTTTGCCAGATGACAGGGAAATCTTGACCGTATTTCCAAGAACTGGACTGGTACATTTCTCATTGATGACGTCTCCCGGACCGTCAGTACTGTTCGTTGAATCCTGATAGCATGTAGTATAAGCCCCAGACGAGGTTCTTACAGACACAGTGAATCCGTTCAGCCTGGCCCCGCCTGGAAGAGTGAACGTGTAAGGGGGTAACAGAAGCTGAACATTATAGAATTTTTCCTGTCTGAATATCAGCTTTCTCACCGCATGTTCTTGTATATTCACTGAACGATTTTCAACAATAATTAACATTTGCAAAATGCGGAATTATTGTTTGTATATCGAACGTAAAAGGACGGTGTTATCGGTCAATGCCAACCAGCAGCAGTCGTGATATTTCACATACCAGGCTCACGCGCAGTTTGGATGGGAGTTGTAAGGGCTGAACGCACAAGGTGTGCCGACTGATGGCGTGGATACCTTCGTGATCAGAACGTTGAATTTTCAAACTAACAAGGCAACTATCACCTAAGCAGATAAAGACAGTAAACGAAGCGAAATAAAAAAAACCAAAAAATTCTAGTTTGGTACGTCCTGGCCGACCTTTTAATTCTGTTACCCTTGATGCCTTCGACTGGCATCATTTACAATACACTTATTGGGCCCACGTCACGATCGTCTCCTAAACAAATGCATGTGAAAGACATGAAGTCTGATATAGGAGTAAATAAAGATAAATGTCTATTTAATGTTATTTTCTTGAACTTGCAACTATTTGTGATTCGTGCAATTCTGTCAATAATCGCACTATTTGTGATTCGTACAATTCTGTCAATAATCGCACTATTTTGTGATTCGTGCAATCCTGTCAATAATCGCACTATTTGTGATTCGTACAATTCTGTCAATAATCGCACTATTGTGATTCGTGCAATCCTGTCAATAATCGCACTATTTGTGATTCGTGCAATCCTGTCAATAATCGCACTATTTGTGATTCGTGCAATTCTGTCAATAATCGCACTATTTGTGATTCGTGCAATTCTGTCAATAATCGCACCGTCAACTCTGGGATAGCGAGTCAGTATATATACCAACATTTCACAGACACGTATTTCATCAGCCAGGTGTGTACGACCGCTGATTGTACATGTAAGCATTATATAAAGCAGCTGGTTTTTGGCTTTGGTTACACAGCTCAGTAATAACATCGCGCCATCGTCGCTAGACACCATCTATCCTATAAATGTACATATCAAATAAACAAGCCAGTAATAAATTGACGACATCATATTCTCACCTTTTCTGCTTTAGCACTCAGGGTTAAGGTTTAAGAATATTCATTCTGGACGGCAAATTGATGTATAAGTCGCAAATTCATGTATAAGTCGCACATTCATGTATAAGTCGTACATTCATGTATAAGTCGCACTGTGGTGAAACGCGGCCCCAACCAATTTCAGCAATGGAATTATCAAAATTTGAAGATTTTTGTTACAATAGGGGCTATTATAGATCGTGCATGGCCTGTGTTATGTGGTCCAATATATTCAGTCAGGCGAGACAGGCCGAATACCCGGTCGCCTACTGCCCAGCATAGGGACAAATAGGCCTACATATACTTACATGTACTTTCTCTGATATGTGTCCGTTAAAATGTTTGGTTTCATACACTCAAGAATACGCATGTAGTTCTTGAAATGTATATTTATTATTATTCTTTATTTCTATTTCTCGTCTTGTATTACTTCACAGTACATATACACATATACTATCATGATATGTTAAGTACATGTGCCGTACATACAGCTTGGTCTGGTTGTACACAGCTATAACAAAGCTTATATGAGATTGGAATGCCTCAACGTAGTTAAAAACAAGTTAATTTACATTTCTGAATAATGGTATTTTAGCATTGACCGCATTGGTGAGGGGTGCCTGAATCATTACGCCGTGCTGGCGTTCTAACCCCCTCGGAATCGGAGCCACTACCCCCTCTCCACTCGAATTAATATGAATTCTGTATGTACCCTGTTTCTCCTGAAATTTTAATTGTTGGTAAATGTGAAAAAAATAGCGAACAGCAAATTGTTTTTTCAGTATTTAAGGTAAACTGTAATTTGGAATGTTGTACGACATATTTACATCCAACGATAAATTTTGCAAGTCCCACACTGAATGCGCAAAATTGAAGTTGAATTACGGGTATTATGTGTGTTATACTGCGGATTTTGTTTGTGTTATACTGCGGATTTTGTGTGTGTTATACTGCGGATATTGTGTGTGTTATACTGCGGATATTGTGTGTGTTGTATTGCGGATATTGTGTGTGTTGTATTGCGGATATAGTGTGTGCTATACGAGGGATATTGTGTGTGTTGTATTGCGGTTATTCTGTGTGTTATACGAGGGGTATTGTGTGTGTTATACTGCGGATATTGTGTGTGTTATACTGCGGATATTGTGTGTGTTATACTGCAGATATTGTGTGTGTTATACTGCGGATATTGTGTGTGTTATACTGCGGATATTGTGTGTGTTATACTGCGGATATTGTGTGTGTTATACCGCAGATATTGTGCGTGTTATACGAGGGGTATTGTGTATGTTATACTGCGAATATTGTGTGTGTTATACTGCGGATATTGTGTGTGTTATACTGCGGATATTGTGTGTGTTATACGGCGGATATTGTGTGTTTTACTGCGGATATTGTGTGTGTTAGCTGCAGATATTGTGTGTGTTATACTGCGGATATTGTGTGTGTCGTATTGCGGATATTGTGCGTGTTATACGAGGGATATTGTGTGTGTGTTGTATTGCGGATATTGTGTGTGTTATACGAGGGATATTGTGTGTTTTATACTACGGATATTGTATATGTTATACTGCAGATATTGTGTGTTATACGAGGGGTATTGTGTGTGTTGTACTGCGGATATTGTCAGTGTTATACGAGGGGTATTGTGTGTGCAGATATTGTGTGTTATACGAGGTGTATTGTATGTGTTATACAAGGGACCTACTTCATTGTATATCAGTTCTAGCTTAAGAATACAGAGGCACTACTCACATGCTTTTGGTTCTCCACAGTTTTCATGTCTGTTGTAGATAGTGAACGTATAGATCCAGTATGACTGATTTAGTGTGACCGTCCAGAACGGATCAGAGTCTCCGTCTTCTGCCGTGTGAGTACATGGAGTCTCCAAAGTATCACCCTTGACACCATCCACAGCAGCATTAGAGAGATACTGTGTATCGTCGTAGTTAGAAGACTGAGCTGTTGGCCTGTCCAATGCCACATTTCCTGAAATACCAAAAAAGAAGAAAACCGTAGCGAACTGTAAGGCCTGTGTAACTTTAGACAGAAAGTCAGTGCCTGGTTCTGATGTTCCACCGCTCTTTTATCTAGTGTTGCTTCAGTGAGACGCCTTACCGAAGGCATGTAACCCGCCTCACCCGAGCCATTATATTAATACGGGTCAACCAGTCGTTGCACTATCCGCTTCATGCTGAACCAAGCAAGGAAGCTTCAACTTTCTCTTTCAAGGTCTTAGGTGTGACTCGACCTGGGATTGACCCTGGATCTACCCCTGTCTGACCGGCATCTACATGTGTAATGTCTAACCGGTACCTAAATGTGTATAGCTTGACTGGTGCCTATGTGTAAATTATGACCGGTATCTACGTGTGTAAAGCTTGACTCGTATCTATGTGTAGAGTTTGAGTCGTACCCGTGTGTGTAAAGTTTAACTGATAGCTATGTGTAAAGTATGATCGGTATCTATAGGTAAAGTTTGACCGCATCTATGTGCAAATATAAGCATCATGTCCGAGATTCGTATACCATTCGTAGTCCGTAAAGAGCGTTCTAAGTCGATAATCGCAAGATCCATTTCCAAAACAACGTTGAACATTAGCTCCCAAAGATAAAAGGTATGTAAGAAATTATACAAATAGGAAATAAAGCCGGTAGCACACAAGCGAGAAGCGGTCATCAGTTTTCAATGATGCCGGGCAGCCAGTGGATATTCCAGGCATGAATTCCATATAAAAGTTCAAATTCGTAGTCCATAAATGAGTTCCAGGTCAAATAACAATTACACAAGGTATCTCAGAGGCGCTTTGACTGCAACTGTTCATAAAGGCATCATGCAGATGTAATTAACATGACTACCTTTACGGCCCCTAGCCCCAGGCTAAGCGGTTTTAGATACAGTTCGAAAATGACGAGAGTTACAGACCTTAACCGAACAGATTGTGATTCAAAAGTAACGGACAATTACATCTTTCCCGTTAATATGTAAAGATCTCATACTACAAGAGGCGCCATCTATGATGTTACACATGACATGCTGGTCTGTATAAAAGCTGTCTACAAGATAGACACTCAGTAACCAGGGCCATCTATGTTGATAAATACAATGTACGCGATAGATATGTACCTGAGGATAATAGCGCCGTCTATGAGGTTGATCACAATGCAGATCGCCAAAGATTGTGAACGCTCTGTCCATACCTTCCAACGAGAGTGTTATACTCATTGTAAAATTTGAGAAACTTAGAATGAAGGCGTTTGATGGAGCATCCTTGACAAACTAGTTTTTGAACTAACAACTTGTGACACAGTCATCACAATTTACGCAAGATCTGACAAATACCACAAGGCGAGATATGTATACGCCATATGCATGACCCTTTATATAATATATGCAGGTATATTGCTATCCAAATAAGGATAATTTTCAATGTCAAAATTGAAATTATTCCGTTTGTCGTAAAGGCGGTGTGAAAGGAGACCTTGTTCGTCTTTGTATAGGCATAGATCCAAATAAGATGTACCATCACGACTATCTGTTGTCTCCTTTAAATCCAATAAAGGCAGATAGATTTCCTTCACGGCTTCACCGCTTCAGCAAAGATTGACAGCTGTGTGTAATTCATTGATTTGATTAATGTTTTACGCCGTACTCAAGAATGTTTCACTTATATGACGACGCCCAGCATTATGAAGGGAGGAAACCAGGCAGAGCCCGGGGTACACGGACGACTATCCTCAGGTTGCTGTCAGACCTTCCCACTTACGGCCGGAGAGGAAGCCAGCATGAGAGGGACCTGGACTCACAGCAACCGCACATATATGTATAAAGTTTAACTGGTAGCTATATGTAAAGAATGACCGGTATCAATACGTAAAGTTTTTCCGGAATCAATGTGTAAAGTTTGACTGATACCTATGTGTAATGTATGACCGCTATCTATGTGTAAAATTTGACTGCTATTAATACGTAAACTTTGTCCGGAATCAATGTGTAAAGTTTGACTGGTACCTATGTGTAAAGTATGACCGCTATCTATGTGTAAAGAAGGACTGGTATCAATACGTAAAGTTTGTCCGGAATCAATGTGTAAAGTTTGACTGGCACCTATGTGTAAAGTATGACCACTATCTATGTGTAAAGAATGACTGATATCTATACGTAAAGCTCGACTGGCATCTATGTGTAATGTTTGACTGGTGCCTATGTGTAAAGTATGACCGGTATTTATGTGTAAAGTATGGCCGATATCTGCACCTGTAAAGCTGGACTGGTATCTATGTGTAAAGTATAACCGGTGTCAAAAGGCCCACGTTAAATTTGACAAGTTTCTCTGTGTACCGGTGTCACTGTAAAATGTGACCGCTGACTGTGTGTAATCTGCCGGTATCTGTGTGTATAGCTTGACCTGTATCGATTTGTAAAGTGTAACTGATATCTTTGTAAAGTGTAACTAGTATCTTTGTAAAGTGTGACAGGTATCTATGCGTACAATGTGACCCGCTGACTGTGTGTAAAATGTGGCCGCTGACTATGTGTTAAATGTGGCCTCTGACTGTGTGTTAAATGTGGCCGTTGACTGTGTATAAAATGTGGCCGGCACCTATGTGTAAGACGTGGCTCGTATCTATGAGTAACGTGTAGCCTGTATGCGTATTTTAATCATAAAACATATATTTATGTGCAAATTGTGACAGAAATCTACACTTCACATGAATCGGTATGTATGTGCAAAACGTGACAGGTGACTATGTGTAAAGTTTAACAGATATCTATACACGTGGAACTTGACCGGTGTGTATGGGTAAAGCGCGGTTAGTGTAAAATTTTATGTGGATTTTGTAAAGTAAAAAGTGTGACCGTTATTTATGGGTAGCGCGTTACATAAATCTTTTCGCAGAAGGGGTAACTGGTTTTACGTGTAAAGTTTAATCGTTATAAATGTGTAAAGCGTGACGCATATCCATGTGTAAAATATGCCCAGTATATCTGTGTCTACAAAGTACGTGTAAACTGAGACAAGAATGTATGTCTAAAAACAAGTATTTGTATGTAGAATGTGAAGGCTAGCAATGTATAAAGTGTGACCGGTATCTCTGTGCAAAGTTTGACCTGTATCTGTGTGTAAACTTTGACCGGTACCTCTGTGTCTGCAAAGTACGTGTAAAGTGAGACAAGATTATATGTGTAATCAATAGGTATCTATGTGTGGAATGCGACGGCTAGCTATGTGTAAAGTATCTTGTTTATGTGTAAAGTGACCAGTATCTCTGTGTAAAGTGTGACCACTATCTTGTGTAAAATGTGGCCGATATCGGATGTATACCTGTAAATTAGGATCCGTGTTCATGTGTAAAGTGTGACGTATATGTACCTGTAAATTGGGATGAACATTTATGTGTAAAGTGTGACGGATATGTACCTGTAATTTGGGATGATCATTTATGTGTAAAGTGTGATGGATATGTACTTATACATTGGGATGATTTATTTATTTATTTATTTATTTGGTGTTTTACGCCGTACTGAAGAATATTTCACTTATACGACGGCGGTCAGCATTATGGTGGGTGGAAATCGGGCACAGCCCAAGGGAAACCCACGACCATCCGCAGGCTGCTGTCCGACCTTCCCATATACGGCCGGAGAGGAAGCCAGAATGACCAGGACTTGAACTGACAGAGACTGCATTGGTGAGAGACCCCTGTTCATGTGTAAAGTGTGACGGATATGTACCGGTAAATTGGGATGTGTGTTCATGTGTAAGGTGTGATGGATATGTACCTGTAATTTGGGACGAACATTCTTGTGTAAAGTGTGACGGATATGTACCTGTAACTTGGGATCGGTGTTCATGCGTAAAGTGTGAAGGATATGTACCTGTAATTTGGGATGATCATTTATGTGTAAAGTGTGACGGATATGTACCTGTAAATTGGGACGAACATTCAGGTGTAAAGTGTGACGGATATGTACCTGTAAATTATGATGAGCATTCTTGTGTAAAGTGTGACGGATATGTACCTGTAAATTGGGATGAACATTTATGTGTAAAGTGTGACGGATATGTACCTGTAAACCAGATGAGTATTCATGTGTAAAGTGTGACGGGTATGTACCTGAAATTGGGATGAGTATTGATGTGTATAGTGTAAAGGCTATATCTGTGTAAAGTATTTTCTCTCAGTATAGGCTTAAGTTTGAAAAATCACTAGTATCCATGTATAAAATTTGAAAAGCTTTTTTTTGTAGTAACCGCTGACTGTGTATGGAAATGCGAACCGTATCAACGTTTAAAGTGAGATGAATTCGTATGTATAGGGGGTGACAGGTAAATGTGTGTAACGTATGACAGGTATTCACGTGACAAATGTCAGGAGAGTCTATCTGCAATGTGTGACCTGTACCTGTGTGTAAATTGTGAGCTGTATGCTCGTGTACATTCGTTGTGCATTGTTGCGGTGTCAACGTGGAAATGAGTAAGTGGAGGCTAACTTACGTCGGTGACAAGAAGGTCCGTCCAGGCCATCAAGGCATTGTCTTGACCATGCTGAGGGAGATAAAAGAGGTAGAGACATTAAGTGTTTCTATATAACTTATTCTGAACACATGTAGGGACCATGTCATTAAGGGCATTTCTGTACAGCCTAATCAGCTGCACGAACATTTTTATACAAAGAAACTGATGTGTCTGGAGCGTCATTTTTATTGAGTGATCCGCTCAGGGCGCCACTCTCGCTGTCTGATCCGCCTAAGGTGTCATCTTCGCCTACTCTTCCGCCCAGAGAGTCACTCTCACTGACTGATCCTCACAGGATATGACTATCTGATCCCCTTCGGATTATTATTATTATTATAAAGTAATCTTGTTATTGAAGTACATGTATGCCTAGTGAAAGGTATCATTGTTATTCTATTAACCAAATAGTGCATGTGACATGTTCAAGTTGTTAGGGTGAGGGTGTAAGCCTAAAATATAAGCTTGTATTTAATTCTTGTTCAAGTTGATCTAAATGACTACACATAGAAAATTGCATTAAGATGTTCAAAGCAAAGTTAATACTTTTACCATGTTGTGGCTAGCATTTAACTGTGAATGGAGTGATAGACATCATAATTAAGAACGAGTTTTTCCATGCACATATTACAGTCGCTCACGCCGACTGTTCCGCCCACAGTTTCACTCTTGCTGACTGAGTCAAAAAGAATGTCACTCTCACTGGCTGATCCGACATGGTGTTACTCTCTCTCTTTGGTTGATACGCCAAGAGCGTCACTCTCGCTGACTGGTCCGCTAAGAGCATCACTTTCGCTGGTATTTCTGGTCAGTTTACTATAATATTTCAGCCCAAGATGAATCTTCAAACAATGCTGAAGCATTGCTACCCTTACTGCATTCCCAATGTTCAAATGTTCAAATCAGGAGTATGGTTCAAATCAAAGGCCAGAAAGGGACACAACCTGTACCCACCCGACCACACTTACACTGCAGACACACATGTGCCGCACATCTGCCAGCAGGGAGCACAATCTGCATCCACCAGACCACACTTACAGTGCAGACACACATGTAGCGCACGCCTACCAGCAGGGGGCACAATCTGCATCCACCAGACCACACTTACAGTGCAGACACACATGTACCGCACGCCTACCAGCAGGGGGCACAATCTGCACCCACCATACCACACTTACAGTGCAGAAACACATGTACCGTACGTCCACCAGCAGGGGGCACAATCTGCATCCACCAGACCACACTTACAGTGCAGACACACATGTACCGCACGCCCACCAGCAGGGGGCACAATGTGCACCCACCAGACCACACTTATAGTGCGGACACACATGTACTGCACGCCCACCGGTAGGGGGCACAATCTGCACCCACCAGACCACACTTACAGTGCAGACACACATGTACCGCACGTCCACCAGCAGGGGGCACAATCTGCATCCACCAGACCACACTTACAGTGCGGACACACATGTACTGCACGCCCACCGGTAGGGGGCACAATCTGCACCCACCAGACCACACTTACAGTGCAGACACACATGTACCGCACGTCCGCCAGCAGGGGGCACAATCTACACCCAACATACCACACTTACAGTGCAGACAAACATGTACCGCACGCCCACCAGCAGGGGGCACAATCTGCATCCACCAGACCACACTTACAGTGCAGACACACATGTAGCGCACGCCCACCATTAGGGGGCACAATCTGCACCCAGCAGACCACACTTACAGTGCAGACAAACATGTACCGCACGCCCACCAGCAGGGGGCACAATCTGCACCCACCAGACCACACTTACAGTGCAGACAAACATGTGCCGCACGCCCACCAGCAGGGGGTTCAATCTGCACCCACCAGACCACAATTACAGTGCAGACACACATGTAGCGCACGCCTACCAGCAGGGGGCACAATCTGCATCCACCAGACCACACTTACAGTGCAGACACACATGTACCGCACGCCTACCAGCAGGGGGCACAATCTGCACCCACCATACCACACTTACAGTGCAGACACACATGTACCGCACGCCTACCAGCAGGGGGCACAATGTTCACCCACCAGACCACACTTACAGTGCGGACACACATGTACTGCACGCCCACCGGTAGGGGGCACAATCTGCACCCGCCAAACCACACTTACAGTGCAGACACACATGTACCGCACGTCCACCAGCAGGGGGCACAATCTGCATCCACCAGACCACACTTACAGTGCAGACACACATGTACCGCACGTCCGCCAGCAGGGGGCACAATCTAAACCCAACATACCACACTTACAGTGCAGACAAACATGTACCGCACGCCCACCAGCAGGAGGCACAATCTGCATCCACCACACCACACTTACAGTGCAGACACACATGTAGCGCACGCCCACCGGTAGGGGACACAATCTGCACCCACCAGACCACACTTACAGTGCAGACAAACATGTACCGCACGTCCACCAGCAGGGGGCACAATCTGCATCCACCAGACCACACTTACAGTGCAGACACACATGTACCGCACGTCCACCAGCAGGGGGCACAATGTGCACCCACCAGGCCACACTTATAGTGCGGACACACATGTACTGCACGCCCACCGGTAGGGGGCACAATCTGCACCCACCAGACCACACTTACAGTGCAGACACACATGTACCGCACGTCCACCAGCAGGGGGCACAATCTGCATCCTCCAGACCACACTTACAGTGCAGACACACATGTACCGCACGTCCGCCAGCAGGGGGCACAATCTACACCCAACATACCACACTTACAGTGCAGACAAACATGTACCGCACGCCCACCAGCAGGGGGCACAATCTGCATCCACCAGACCACACTTACAGTGCAGGCACACATGTAGCGCACGCCCACCATTAGGGGGCACAATCTGCACCCACCAGACCACACTTACAGTGCAGACAAACATGTACCGCACGCCCACCAGCAGGGGGCACAATCTGCACCCACCAGACCACACTTACAGTGCAGACAAACATGTACCGCACGCCCACCAGCAGGGGGCACAATCTGCATCCACCAGACCACACTTACAGTGCAGACACACATGTAGCGCACGCCCACCAGCAGGGGGCACAATCTGCATCCACCAGACCACACTTACAGTGCAGACACACATGTACCGCGCATCTGCCAGCAGGAAGCACAATCTGCACCCACCAGACCACACTTACAGTGCAGACACACATGCACCGCACGTCCGCCAGCAGGGGGCACAATCTGCATCCACCAGACCACACTTATAGTGCAGACACACATGTACCGCACGTCCGACAGCAGGGGGCACAATCTGCATCTACCAGACCACACTTACAGCGCAGACACACATGTACCGCACGCCCACCAGCAGCGGGCACAACCTGCATCCACCAGCCCACACTTACAGTGCAGACACACATGTACCGCTAAGAAGGGGGCACAAACTGCACCCAACAGACCACCTTTATGTCGACACACATGTACCGCACGTCTGCCAGCAGGAGGCACTATCTGTACCCACCAGACCATCCTAACAGTGCAGACACACATGTACCTCACGTTTGCCAGAAAGGGGCACAAGTTGCACACACCAGACCGCCCTTATTGTGCAGACACACATGTACCACACGCCCACCGGCAGGGGCACAACCTGCACCCACCAGACCACAGTTACAGTTCCGACACACATGTACCGCCCAGAAGGGGGAATCTGCACCCACCAGACCACACTTACAGTGCAAACACAGATGTACCGCATGTCCACCAGCAGGGGGCACAACCTGCATCCACCGGACCACCTTTATTGTGCAGACACACATGTACTGCACGTCTGCCAGAAGGGGGGCACAAGTTGCACCCACTCAACCAGCGTTACAGTCCAAAGTAAGTAGATCTATCTGTTTCACAGCACACCCTGTATCAAAATTGGAACGTCTTTCTGAACTTCAATGTCAGTAAAATTAAACTTGGCTCATGATACGTGTGTGAGATCATCAAAACACAAGATAATTCGACCTGCTGGTCATTCTTTTCCCGACTGCCTTTGTCCACCTTTAATAAATCTACACTCGAAAAATCTTCTGGTTCCTATAATTTACCACGCCATCGGCACCACCAAGGTGGTAGATTTGCAGTGGAAGATCCGTGTAATAAATATACTTCCTGTTAGGTGAAGTTCCTTGGCAGTAAAATAAATCGTATGTTTAGTTATTCAATCATTATTAATTCATCATTAAATTAATAAATTAAGGGAAAGTGTGAAACTTTTGTGAAAAACGAAAGATAACCTACCTGGTAAAATGCTGCTGATTATCAGAATCCAGGCGATGAAGGCGGCCATTTTTGTTGAGCTGCTGTAAGTTATCCGTAAGACTAAAGGCTAGGTCGTACGTGTGAACATATCACCATGTGCACATGGGTTGTTGGTATATGTCTGGTTACTAACGACGTTCTGTCTGTTGTAAGGGTGGTCGAGTGACATGTTTAGACGCTCTATATAGCGCTTATCGGTTGTGTGTTCCGGGGAGTAGACCAGGCATCGGTTCACCTGTAAAGCTGATTTTGTCTGAATACAGGCCACTTAAACGTTAACGGGAAGAGACCCGGGTGTGTAGCTAATATGAACATAACATTTCACAAGTTGACGTATATATTTATTTTACCTTATTTAAGCTATATCAGTACTTCATGTCGTAATTGGTGCCTGGAAGTACTGTTATATAGGGTACACTTAAGGATTTTAGTCTACCACAAATCTCTCATTACTGTAAGACAAAGAACACAAATCTGTCAATACTGTGGGACAAATAGCACAAATATGTCATTACTGTGAGACAAACAGCACAAATCTGTCACTACTGTGGGACAAATAGCACAAATATGTCATTACTGTGGGACAAACAGCACAAATATGTCATTACTCTGGGACAAATAGCACAAATATGTTATTACTGTGCGACAAACACCACAAATCTATCATTACTGTAGGACAAATAGCACAAATCTGTCAACACAGTATGACTACTAGCACAAATATGTCTTACTGTGGGACAAATAGCACAAACATGTCATTACTGTGAGACAAACACCACAAATCTGTCATTACCGTGGGACAAATAGCACAAATATCTCATTACTCTGGGACAAACAGCTCAAATCTGTCAATACTGCAGGACAAACAACACAAATCTGTCATTATTGTAGGACAAATAGCACAAATCTGTCATTACTGTAGGACAAATAGCACAAATATGTCATTACTGTGCGACAAACACCAAAAATCTATCATTACTGTGCGACAAACAGCAAAAATCTGTCATTACTGTAGAACAAATAACACAAATCTGTCAATACAGTATGACAACTAGCACAAATATACCTTACTGTGGGACAAATAGCACAAATATGTCATTACTGTGAGACAAAGAACACAAATGTGTCATTACCGTGGTACAAATAGCACAAATATCTCATTACTGTGAGACAAACAGCACAAATCTGTCAATACTGTGGGACAAATAGCATGAATTTGTCATTACTGTGGGACAAACAGCACAAATATGTCATTACTGTGGGACAAATAGCACAAATATGTCATTACTGTGCGACAAACACCACAAATCTGTCATTACTGTGGGACAAACAGCACAAATCTGTCATTACTGTAGAACAAATAGCACAAATCTGCCAATACTCTAGAACAAATAGCACAAATATGTCATTACTGTGGGACAAACAACACAAATGTGTCATTACTGTGAGACAAACACCACAAATCTGTCATTACCGTGGGACAAACAGCACAAATCTGTCAATACTTTAGAACAAATAGCACAAATCTGTCAATACTGTAGAACAAAGAGCACAAATCTGTCAATACTGTAGAACAAATAGCACAAATCTGTCAATACTGTAGAACAAATAGCACAAGTCTGTCAATACTGTAGAACAAATAGCATAAATCTGTCAATACTGTAGAACAAATAGCACAAATATGTCATAAACTTTGAGTTACTATGAGTCCTCAAAACCACATGTACTGACTACACTGTTTATCTGATTAGTATTCTAACACCATATAAACTATTTTGTCCCTGATAGTTTGTGGGAAAGCTAGGTTTGTGGGCAGGGGAGGCTTGGTTTGTGGGCAGGGGAAGCTAGGTTTGTGGGCAGGGAAAGTTAGGTTTGTGGGCAGGGGAGGCTTGGTTTGTGGGCAGGGGAAGCTAGGTTTGTGGGCAGGGAAAGCTAGGTTTGTGGGCAGGGGAAGCTTGGTTTGAGGGCAGGGGAAGCTTGGTTTGTGGGCAAGGGAAGCTTGGTTTGTGGGCAGGGGAAGCTAGGTTTGTGGGCAGGGAAAGCTAGGTTTGTGGGCAGGGGAGGCTTGGTTTGTGGGCAGGGGAAGCTAGGTTTGTGGGCTGGGGAAGCTAGGTTTGTGGGCTGGGGAAGGTAATTTTGTGAACAGGAGAAGCTAGGTTTGTGGGCAGGGGAAGCTAGGTTTGTGGACAAAGAACGCTGGTGCACAGAGAGCAAACAGCCTCCGTCACCACGCAGGCACATGACAAACCTCGTGATCAAGAACCAGTTAAATGTTTTTGTTTTGCGAGGTATTTTTTGCACATGTCGATATTAGGTGAGCTCCGTTCATAAATATATCATTACATTTTATGTATAGGCCCTAACCCAGTCTTGTTATTATACAGTTATTACTGAGGGGAGCTTGTTGTGGCCGAGTGGTTCAGACGCACGTCTATGAACTGCTAGAACAAACAGGGTACGAGGTCAGTTCTGGCCTTAGCCGTGTGAATTCACCTCGTTCTTAGAGTATGTGAGGCTTTGACGACAAAGGTTGCATGGTCATTTGCTCAGTCTGACATTCGTTACAGGGCACTTGTGTTCCACCAGTATGTTGTCCATATCTGTACATCACACGTGACAAAGCCTGTCAGTGATTTGCCCAAGGGTTGTGGCTTTACCCAAGCACTCAGGTCTTTTCAGTCTATAAAAATGTCCGCCTTCATATAAAAGAAAAAATCTTGAATGCGGCGTAAAACAGCAAGCAGATAAATAAGTAAATGTCTTACCGATGGCAATTATCGGTTACATTTTTTCCTCTTAAGCTTGGTGAATTTTTTTTTGTCACACGGAATCAAGATGGTCAGTTCAAATGTGATCAAATTAACCAGGAAGTTATTCGATTACATTTTACGTGACCAGTAAGACAGCATAAATCCCATCGTACACTTTGATGGCATTCCAAATTATAAGTCATATAAAGTTTAGCATGCGTCTTGTTTGACAGGGAAGGGTTACATGGAGCTTCAAATTTTATAAACCGTAAGTGTGTTCCCGATTCTAGAGGAAAGTCGACATCTAAGCTGCGGCATATACCGCTACAGCCTTTAAGCCAAGTAGAAAGGCATGACAAACGGGATTTCCCTAACACAGGAATTACACACCTGAAATAAAAAAATACTCATATATGGCATTCTATGTCTCTCTATATCGCTGGACTGAATCTGTTCAGATGCATTTACACTGCTGTGGACACCATTCATTTGGACAATGTTTCAAATTTGGGTCCATGTTAAAACTGGCTATGTGCAAATGGCCTCCTGTCTGTTACAAAAGGTAGAGTTACATGTAGACAATAGTTTTTGAAATTGTGTTTATAAGTTAACGTTTTTGAATATTTGGTTACAATAGCATAGAGCAACCAGTGGAAATACATTATGTATCTATGGGAACATAATCATGTGCTTACGGCTCCTCCAATATGAAGTTAAACACTGCAAGGCAGGTCAGAGTATCATACCAAACTGGTTATTCCATCAAACACATCTCCTCATGCACAAGAGACAATTAATTAATCAATTAATTCTGGATAGTAAAGGAAAACGTAATAGATTTATGAAAAACAAAAGAATTTATTAAGATATATTTTTAGTTTTTCAGCTGGAGTGAGCAAGTCACAAACTGAGATAAGCTAGTGACCAACTGGAATAAAAAGGCGGCCAACTGTAATAAGCAGGCGGCCAACTGTAATAAGCAGGAAGCCAACTCGAATAAGAGTGCAGCCAACTGTAATAAGCAGTAGGGCAAATGGAATAAGAGTGTGCCAACTGTTATAAAGAGGCGGCCAACTGGAGTAACCGCGCGGCGAACTAGAATAAGCAAGTCGCTGACTCGTAACTTCTGCAAATCATTTTCGGCTGTGACAAACACGTAAGTTGATTGAGATTTGCTGCATACAGAGATGCAATGTGGCCACAAAATACCATGAATAACACAGACGAGGAAATGCTGGTTACTAGAGGTCCCAAAGGTGGTCCGAAATATTTACATGCAATCATTTTGTTTGCTATTGTCCGTTGTGGAAATGTTTCCTGTACACTACCCTGTGATCTACAGAGAGACTTGCTTTCAGTTATTCTCATATACCGAGTCTCTATAAGACACGATCATAATGAGGATCATGCAACTAAGCTTAAGTCGGCAAAGTTTAACACATTTAAGTCTGTTCTCACAGAATTGTGTATAGAAAGATGCACGAAGAGTAGTTTTCCGTGAAGTGATCAACTAATACAAGTTTGTCATTCCCTTAATAGATGTTGCATGATTCCAATATTATGCCAATGTTCGTGTCTACCCTAATCAGTGAACAAAGTACCCCATGCAATATGACAAGTTTTCGTGTCTACCCTAATCAGTGAACAAAGTACCCCATGCAATATGACAAGAATTATTACACAACTTTACAGTCATTGAAAAATAGGGGGCCTCCATGGCTCAGTTGGTTAGCGCGCTAGCGCAGCGTAATGACCCAGCAGTCTCTCACCAATGCCCTCATGCTGGCGGCCGTATGTGGGAAGGTCTACCAGCAGCCTGCGGATGGTCGTGGGTTTCCCCCGTGCTCTGCCCGGTTTCCACCCACCATAATGTTGGCCGCCGTCGTATAAGTGAAATATTCTTGAGTACGGCGTAAAACACCAATCAAATAAATAAATAAATCATTGAAAAATATCCCGCTAATTGTGCTCATTCAACTGAGGTGAGCGGTTGACAAGCTGCGTGAGGTCAGAGAAGGAAACAAAATAAAAGCAAAACAAATTCTCAGCAATAAATCCGATGCAACTGGAAAAGTTTATCCGGTGTAAAAGGATCATGCAACTAAGCTTAAGTCGGCAAAGTCTGTTCATCTAAACATTACAAAGACATTAAGGCATTTCATATTTATGCTTTCTTCATAAGGAAGACAAGTTATTGTATACTGATGTTGTATTGCAAAGGAAATCAGGTTGTCACCAGCCCTATTAACACAAACAGAGTTACACTGACAAAGTGGCCGCTCTAATTATTTATCTGATTGGTGTTTTACGCCGTACTCAAGAATATTACTCTTATACAACGGCGGAAACGGGAGGAAACTGGGCAGAGGCCGGTAGACCATCCGCAGATTGCTGTACGCGGCTGCTCTAAACTACCCAGAGCTAGACCAGTTATCACAAGACGTGTCACGTGTTCGGCGGGCAGTATGACGTAAACACTTTCTTAAGAAAGAAAATTGCCAGCAAATATACGGTCATTATTTGAAAAATGAGTAGTGCACATCGCTCACTGAAGCCGTGATGCTTTCCGAAAAGTATGGAAAATTACACAGTAAAGGAGAGCTCTTGTCGCATTAAGTTTTCGAGCCCAGATGGTATAGTCTATTGTTTATCCGGCTTTTGGGATGACGTTTTGTGATAAAACTGTGAACATGTTACTCACTCATTACAGGGGGATACTGGTGAATTGGGCTTGAGTCAGAGTCAGCATTTTGCAGCCTGTGATCACTGATGTTTAACTATGTGTATAATGTTATTCGTGTAAGACTGCTATACACTGTGTAACTGAAGGGTTTGTAAACTGTGAATGTCGTGTGATCAAAGGTTGTATTTTGGGGTGGCCTGATTGGTTAAACACCCAGCACGGGTCACTTGACCTATCTTGTAATCATCTCACTTATCAATGACTTCCTGGTTAATCGAGACTCTGTGCGTGCCCCTTGGACTTTCGTCGTCATGTATATATATATATATATATGTATGTTTTATTGTATATTTGGGCGACCATTCCTGAAAAATAGTCATTTGGGCAACCATTCTTTCATAAACTGATATATTCGCTCAAAATAAACATCTGTGGAACAAAATTTTTTTATTTTCATCTTAAACCATTTACACATCGAACAGCATAGAAAAATAATTCATCATCTTTCAAATAACAAATATACACAATTCACTGTATATATCTGGTCGCGCAAAAGTCAATGCGTCATTTAGGCGACCGCATATATGTTGCCCAAATGACACATTACCTTGTGCACAAACATTTTGTGCATTTAGGCGACCACATCTGTACATGTCGCCCAAATAACAAATTTTCATGTGATATTTTATCTATTATAAGACCGTGTGTTTAGGTGTTAATATGTCGCACAAATGACAAACTTTCATGCCTTTTAAGACAATGTTGTGTATATCAAAGTTATTAGAAATATAGGATTCCCATAAACACCAAGAACCTTTGGAAAGAAATGTGTAACTTTTTAAAAGACCTGTGTAGATTTCCTAAAGCCACCACTGATTTGGAGTTATTTATCTTTACACCACTTATTTATCTATGCTTCTTGTAAAAATGTATTCCCAAATATGCCAATTTTCATACCTTTTAGGACAATGTTGTATATATATCAAAGTTGTTAGAAATATAGGATTCCCATAAACACCAAGAATGGTCGCCCAAAGTTAAGCTGGTCACCTAAATGACTTTTTATTTTAAAACGGTCGCCCAAGTACACAACACATACTTCGTACACACAGTCATTCAGACGACCATATATAAGGGAATGTCGTGTATGACTATTTTTGGTTGACCAGTGTTTACACAGGGTCATTCAGACGACCATATATGAGAGAATGTCAAGTCTGCTTTGGTCGACCGGTGTTTACACAGTGTCATTCAGACGACCGCATATAACAGAATGTCGTATATAACTACTTTTGGTCAACCAGTGTTTACACGGTGTCATTCAGACGATCACATAAAACAGAATGCTGTATATGTCTGCCTTTGGTAGACCATCTTTTACACAGTGTCATTCAGACGCCCATAATGAGAATGTCGAATGTATCCCCTTGGTAGACCAGTGTTTACACGGTGTCATTCAAGCGACCGCATATAACAGAATGTTGTACATGTCTGCCTTTGGTCGACTAATGTTTACACATTGTCATTCAGACGACCCCATATAATATGTCTCCCTCCTTACGAATGTTGTCAAACCTATGACATATGTCTGGCTAAAGTCGTAAAACTCCAATCAACTGTGTTAACTAGAAGGTATTATATGGTGAGGGTGCGATCCTCTGATCCAGAGAAATCTGTAATTTTTTGTTGTCAGTTACTTGCAAAAGGTTGATTTCCTTTCGCAAGTAACTGACATGTCATAGTTGTGGACGGCGGACTAACTAGTCGTAAAGGCATACACAAGAGAGGGGCGCCTATTACTAATAGCCTCCAAGATTTTTGATTGCTGCTTAACATCAAACTATATCAATTATTTGATGGCGGCCAGATTTTGTTGGTGTGGTGGAGGGAAGCAGAGTGGCCAAGGTAAACCATCCACCTTTGGCGAGTAACTGGCAAACTCTCCCACATCTGACATATGCTCATAGGAGGAAACTTGTAACTCCTCCTGATACGAGTGTATCTGATAGTGGTGAAAGGCTGGAGATGTGCAGTGAGCTCTTCCTGTAACATTATATACAACTATTTCCTGTTGACACCAAGGCCCCACAAACAACTGAACAAGGGTAACATTGAAAGTTCCCTGTTTGAGAGTGGAATGGAACCCACGTCTGGTGTGACCTATGACTGAACACGAAAAAGGAAGGCTTTCTATCAATCGTGAAGAATCGGGATTTGGACCATCACCAAAATGCAATGAATTGGTACTAATAGCCCATTCTTCATAGGTTCACATTTCATACTAGCAACACAGAGGTTATTGCTTCCTGTCTTCTAATCTAAAACAAAGTACACAATGTGTATCTTACTGAACATAGCTGCATTTTTTGTCACTTTCATGATTCACAAAAACATGGGCATGGAGTGTGTACAAAGGTGATCCTATCTTAAATGCTCACAATTCAAGGTAATTTTCATGTGATATGTGAGCTTTTTTAATGGTGTTTGTGCCACATCTATGTATATTTCACTTTAGTACAGTCAATGATTAAAATTATGAATCGAACAGAACAAGTAATGTTGTGGAATACAAAACCATATCTGGAGCTAAACCTGGTTATGTTATAGGACTCTCATCTAAAACATCAACTAATTCAACAATCTGCTATTAGTTAACACATTCTACTCAGCATTTTGACATAATATTTAATTACACTCCTATATACATTATTGCAAAACATTTTTCAACCAGCCACACAATTTATTTTTGTTCGCTGACACCAAACCGTAAATCCATAACGATGAGCATGATATCATGCTTACTTGCCCGACCTTTTTATTTTCAACCTCATGCGGAAACAGAGTTAAAATGGAAGCCTCACTACACAAGCTCAAACTCTACAAAGATTTTTGAATGAAGATGACTGATATTCGTCTTGTTGTTTTAAAAATTGTGCCCAGCCATTACGAAATATATGTAAAGACTGGACTGTGGCAATGGGTCTCTATTTTCACCATACACAACTACGCTGTCATTTCTTCTCAATCTCATCAACATTACTAGTCAAATAAGCCTAAATACAGATGTACGTGTAAACAACAAAGAAAACGCGAGGGGCGTGTGGAAGTGCAGGATAATATACAAATAAACGGGAGGAGTTGTTTACGCATTAAGATCGAAATTAAAGATAGTTTCATGCTAGTCAATAAAGACAAATATATTTTTGATGACCAAAGGGCTACATATATAATATTTTCCAAAGGTTCTTTGACGGGCGCCTATTCAAGTCAACAACTGTAGACCTAATTAATAATCCAACTGTTGTCTTTAGCCTATGATATATTTCAGGTGCACAGTATATAGCCACCTTATCACATAGACTAACGTGGGCTGTACGTGACTCCCACGTCCTCAGTCTGTAGCCTGCACGTGAAATATGTAGGCCTTGCGTAGAATAACGTACGTGGTACGTCTTCATGCCTGGCCTACGTTCTGCCGATGACCACAGAGACCTAGCCTATATAACAGACCTAGATCTCTCGTCAGTTTTCATTCAGTATCGGTTACCTGAAGTCGCCCCACTCGTGTGCCGGCCGCTGATTTTGTTATTGCGGACTTTATGGACAAATAACTGAGCCGCGATCTGTGACTATAAGTGAGTACCGGTATAGCTTATTTGGGCTTCAGGTTGTAGGGGTAACAGGCCTACACCGAGTTCCCCGTTAAAGTTCCTACTGTGTTATCCGGCCTAGTTACCTGCAGTCAGAGAATGGAGTCAGTAACGGCTTTTAAGGAAAGCTCGGTCACAAAAAGAGAAGATGGCGTTCATCGACACCCGATTAAAATGAGATTTCTTAAGAAAAAGACGAATGGAGAAATGAAGGAGGTAAGAAAATCGAGGAAGCATTCCCATCACAAGGTCGATGTACCGCGGTACGGGAAATGGGTGATATCTAACGATACAGGCTCAGGAAAGCTTAAGGATGAAAACGGTATGTGTAAAAGAGAAAAAGGACTCAATCCAGTCCATTTGACTGTCAGTGAAAGTAGTAAGGAAATGAATGTAGCTAAAGACGTGGAACGAAAATTACTAACTGAACTCTCGTCGTGCTTACAGCAAATTGTAAAACAGGGGACCGAGAAATAGAAGTATTAAGCTAATATAACGAGGAGATATAGACAGAACGTAGGTTGCAAGCAACTGGTCGCAGAAGTGAATATTGTGCTGTCATATTGGCATGGGCATATGCCTGTCTTAAACGTTACGAGTACGATTCTTTGCCAGGCAATACAACTATTCTTACGGTGGAGCGTGATCTCCCCTGATGTCATTTATTTGTTTTCTTGACAACTATTATATCAAGACGCAGAATTTGACGCCCGTGTGTCTTAAAATACTCACTAAATAATTGCGATGTATAATATGGTTAGACAGGAGTAAAATATGCTATATTTGTTTGTCAAGGGAATGTATAAAAGAATGAATGAATCCATGCAGACAGATTTGTATTTTATCTGAGCATACATGACCCTGATGCATGTATTATTAGAAAATATATGTAATGTGTTGTTTATGTATGGTTGCAACATATTCTAAAAAGTGTTTATATTTATTTATCTATTTATTTGTTTAGGTGTTTGAGTCATGATCAAGAGTAAACGACGGCGATCAACCTCTGGGATTATTATTGTTGGGCACCCGCCACACGTCCCCATGTTGATCACGCGCCACACTTCCCCATGTTGGGCACCCGCCACACGTCCCCATGTTGGTCACCCGCCACACGTCCCCATGTTGGGCACCCGCCACACGTCCCCATGTTGGTCACCCGCCACACTTCCCCATGTAGGTCACCCACCACACGTCCCCATTTTGGGCACCTGCCACACTTCCCGATGTTGGGCGCCCGCCACACATCCATATGTTGGTCACCCGCCACACGTCTCCATGTTGGGCACCCGACACACTTCCCCATGTTGGTCACCCACCACACTTCTCCATGTTGGTTGCCCGCTACACGTCCCCATGTTTGTCACCCGCCACACGTCCCCATGTTGGGCACCCGCCACACGTCCCCATGTTGGTCACCCACCACACTTCCCCATGTAGGTCACCCACCACACGTCCCCATTTTGGGCACCCGCCACACTTCCCGATGTTGGGCGCCCGCCACACGTCCCCATGTTGGTCACCCGCCACACGTCCCCATGTTGGGCACCCGCCACACGTCCCCATGTTGGTCACCCGCCACACTTCTCCATGTAGGTCACCCGCCACACTTCTCCATATTGGTCACCCGCCACACTTCCCCATGTTGGTTGCCCGCCACACTTCCTCATGTTGGTCGCCCGCCACATTTAAGTCACTGTGGCTCTGTGCTTTTAGTTCTGAATTAACACGTTTTTTCCATTTTTTTTATTATAGCTGGGCGAAGACAACACGTACAAGCCTGCTTCTCAATAACAACTGCATATAAGCCTACGCTTGAGATATCCTCCAGATCACCATACATTTGATACTGGAGCAAAGTCAAATGGCTAAGGCATTTTGAAATTACGCACAGAGAATGTTGTACACTGTGATAAGCGTGATCAATCTTGTTCCATGTATAAAATACGGAACTATATGTGCCCGCGTATTCACTCGTACAATAGTAAGAGACTTGCGCAGTGACATGAAGTAGTCAGTCGAGCGGGAGACTTGGGGTTAGCTGGATGCACATAGATGTGAGAAACCTTGCATATACTTTTACTGCATGTCTGCCACAATACAGAGCTGGATCAGGAAACTTCATGGTGTCTCTGTACCTTCCTATGCTATGACGTGAGAACCTGTAATCAGCTGTCACATATGCAGTGAACGTTTTAACATTTGACAAACGTCACACCCGCTTCATGGGACTGAGGAAGGAAAAGGTAGATTTCTGGGCTCACATCTGAGCTATCAAGCCAAATAGGAATGGCTTGTTTGTTAGAGTCCACTTACATGTACAGGCAGGTAACAAAAATTCACATAGGCATTGTAAGATCTTACTACTGAAAGTCAAGGTGTTTTTGTGTAACGGTCACTCCGTGATCTCTGTATTTAAGATCCGTAACTTCTGGCAGTATATATATATATATATATATATATATATATATATATATATATATATATATATATATATATATATATCCGCATATGCCATGAATTTTCCTATTTTCCTATTTTGAGTAACTATGATGTGCTCCAGTAAAGTGAGTGACTGTTTTGACTGTAACCAAAACACATGTGTCCGAGATCACACGTGGGCGGTTTGTTCTGTTAATAAACCTTTTATCCAGAAACAGCTGTGGTGTCCTGTCCAGTGTCATCCAGATGCAGCTGTGGTGTCCCCTCCAGTGTCATCCAGATACAGCTGTGGTGTCCTGTCCGATGTCATCCAGATAAACTGTGGTGTCCTGTCAGGTGTCATCCAGATACAGCTGTGATGTCCTGTCCAGTGTCATCCAGATACAACTGTGGTGTCCTGTCCACTGTCCGGTGCAATTCGTCATCAGCACTTCATCGTGGCCATGCGTATGCAACGTTTACATAAAACTCTACATAAACATAGAACATAAAGCACAGTATTTCAACAAATTATGTAAATTTCTCATATATGTGATGTGTGAATGAAGAGATATATTTAAAACTACAGCATATGTATAAACGTGACAGCTGTAAACAATTCGTTACATTTCAGCAAAACAAGGATGTTGTGATATGGACATCAGTCTCCTCAGGAAGACCATGGACTGACTTATTATTGGCCGTACTATTAGGTAAAGAAAACACGTGGTAGGGGAATATTTGGAAAAGGTGTGGACAAAGAGCTGGTGTTAAAACTCATAAAGTGCTGGACTGTCTGGAAACCCAACCAACTCATTATCATGCTGCATTTTCACAAACCGTTTTAAGAAAGTTTCCTGAGGAATCATGTTGCTTTATGGGGCTAAATCCTCGCCAAAGTCATTTACGATAAAAGTTATACGAGCAATTTGGCTCAGGTACCCCAGCACGAGGAACTGACCAGTTAATAGGCAAATTTTAAATATAAGGTATTAAGTGTCATCCAGATTAGTCAATATTTGAATATACGGGAGTCTCATCCGTCTCAACATACGAAAATGTAATCCGCTAGAACATAAGGAAGTCTAATCCGTTAAAATACGAAAGCCTAATCAGTTGGAACATACGGGAGTGTCATCTGTTTGACCATGCGAAAGTCTTATCCGTTAAAGCATACGGAAGCCTTATCCGTTAGAACATACGGAAGTCTCATCCGTTAGAACACACGGAAGTCTCATCCGTTAGAACACACGGAAGTCTCATCCGTTAGAACACACGGAAGTCTCATGCGTTAGAACAAATGGAAGTCTCATGCGTTAGAACAAATGGAAGTCTAATCCTTTAGAACACACGGAAGTCTCATCCGTTAGAGCACACGAAAGTCTAATCCTTTAGGACATACGAAGTGAGGAATACAACCAGATTTATGTTATGGTTGTTTGTTACGGTTGGCAAATGGTCTTACATGTAATGGTCGTACTTGTAACCGTTGCTACGTGTTCATCAGTAAATGTTTAAATAGCAGCAACTGATACGATCCCCTGCACCATGGCATCAGAATTAGGTAAAACAAATGCATTTATGTCAATCGTATTTTTTTATTTTAACTGTCATCACAGTTAGAAAACAACTACATGCAAAAAAAAAAAAAAAAAAAAAGGCGGGGGTCCCAGACTTCTGTGACATATACCTTGTAGTTCGGCAGCAGAATCCTGGTTTATGCAGATGCAGTAGAGAAGGCTACCACATTCCCCAGAACCTACATGTGTACATGCAGGAGCTACAGAAAAATGTATGTTAACAGTTTTTCCTAACTGAAGCAAACTTGGCTACATGGAATACGAAAGGATAATTAAGGCAACCCCTAAAATGATAGTAAAATGAACAACACTATGGTGTTTACACACGAATATACTTTTAAAATACTGAATTCAACATTCTGGAAATCGGCATACATTCCATAAAGCTACCTAAAATACAAACATAAATGTGGAATTGTGTTCCTATGGCCTTTAGAATATGAAGTTAAAGGTGCAGGTGTTTTAGATTAATTCAAAATTTGCGCAAGAGACCAAAGTTTGATAGCCATAAACTGAAGTTTATCAGGAAACACGTATATAATCTGGGACATGTATATACTCTGGGAACATATATATATTCTGGGAACAAATGTATACTCTGGGAACACGTATACACTTTGGGAACACGTATACACTTTGGGAATGTATTCCTGGAAACTCGGAATACATTATTTGGGACTAAGTATTATGCACATGTAGGTATAAAAGACAGCCACGGAAGTATTACACACATGTAAAAACAAAAAATATCCATTCCAGCTTCGATTTACGATGTCTTTCTGTCCCAATAAAGCCGTTATCCAAAGTTCAGCGCAATAAACAAACAATAAGCATAAAGTGAAAGAAACAGCAAACAGAAGCAGCGAAAACTCAATCTTCAGAAACAAAGCAACTTGCGTAACATTTTTCTTGGGTGTTCAAACTTGAGTTCGACTTGATAAGAAAACATCACTCTTCATGGTACATGAATCGGTATATTAAGGTGGTTATGCGGATATAAACCAGGTGTTTCCAGTTGGAAAATACTTCTGTCAATCAACAACAAGGGGTTTACTGTCATTAAGGATAGCTCGGGGAACATCTTAGCCGAAATTGGCGTAGGTTTGGTAGTTCTCCAAATAGTTGATCACGATCTGGTGTAGAAATCTAAACTGCTCCTGGAACAAATGAATCAGTATAAAAGGAAAGAGTTAGGAAAAATCATAAAACACACAGGTATACATCCCCCACTTATCCTGGCCCACGAACACTATGAGCTCTCGGTATAAATAGACAGAACTTGCATCAAAAACTTATGTTTCTTGAAAGGTCTGGTGTGACCTTCGTCTATGTCATAAAGCAAACAAAATCAAATATTGCATGTGTTTTATTTGTCCTGTCCCTTTATAGCCCTCTGGTATAACTAAATGTTCAGTGGCTTGGACTGCGGCTAGAAGACAGTAGACTTGTCTGGGACTGGTTGGGAGGTTTTCTCAGGCACAGGTTTCTTCTTCCATATAAGTTTCTGTCGAATGAACAAAATATTTCTGAGCACGGCGAAAACATCCACGGAATAGATAAACAACTAAAACTAAAAATATACCATCAACTGATTTCATACCAGATCAGTAATAATCTCCGGCCTGTTGTTCCTCATCTGTCTGACAGTCTGTAAGATATTGACGTTCTGGTCAACCTTCAGCCTCTCTAGTACGGACCAAGCCACACAGAACAACCCACTCTTCGTCACTCCGTCCCTGAGCAAAGGAGGATCATTATTATTATTATTATTAGCATTAGTAACAAGAAAATATTTAGATCTATACTTGTGTATGACAGCAATTAAACACGGATTTCGGTGGATTCCATTAACATCGTTTCCAAACAAATATATTAAAGCTCTGCAAATTTCATAAAATATGTTAATTGTTCGATGTGAACTTTGACCTGTATAATTTGAGCTTAACTTTTAACACTGTTGAATAAGCAAATTTTATAAAACCAGGTGGCATTGTGGTGTAGAGCTAAATTGGGTTGTCATTCAACTGATCGTAAGTGTACGAGTCACGCTGATGGCAAACGTAACAGTCATGACATACAATAACAGTTATGCACATAAGTAATGTCTATTGTCATTTAGCTGATGCCAAACGTGAAAGTCACAGCACAGATGATATAAGTAATGTCTATTGTCATTTAACTAATGACAAACGCAAAAGTCACAGCACAGATGCACATAAGTAATGTCTATTGTCATTTAACTGATACCAAACGTAAAAGTTACAACACAGATGCACATAAGTAAAGTCTATTGTCATTTAGCTGATGACAAATGTAAAAGTCACAGCACAGATGCACATAAGCAAAGTCTGTTGTTATTTAGCTGATGACAAATGTAAAAGTCACAGCACAGATGCACATAAGCAAAGTCTGTTGTTATTTAGCTGATGACAAATGTAAAAGTCACAGCACAGATGCACATAAGTAAAGTCTATTGGCATTTAGCTGATGACAAATGTAAAAGTCACAGCACAGATGCACATAAGTAAAGTCTGTTGTCATATAGCTGATGACAAATGTAAAAGTCACAGCACAGATGCACATAAGTAAAGTCTATTGTCATTTAGCTGATACCAAACGTAAAAGTTACAACACAGATGCACATAGGTAAAGTCTATTGTCATTTAGCTGATGACAAATGTAAAAGTCACAGCACAGATGCACATAAGTAAAGTCTGTTGTCATTTAGCTGATGACAAATGTAAAAGTCACAGCACAGATGCACATAAGTCTATTGGCATTTAGCTGATGACAAATGTAAATGTCACAGCACAGATGCACATAAGTAAAGTCTATTGTCATTTAGCTGATACCAAACGTAAAAGTTACAACACAGATGCACATAAGTAAAGTCTATTGTCATTTAGCTGATGACAAACGTAAAAGTCACAGCACAGATGCACATAAGTCTATTGGCATTTAGCTGATGACAAATGTAAAAGTCACAGCACAGATGCACATAAGTCTATTGGCATTTAGCTGATGACAAATGTAAAAGTCACAGCACAGATGCACATAGGTAAAGTCTATTGTCATTTAGCTGATACCAAACGTAAAAGTTACAGTATAGATGCACATAAGTAAAGTCTATTGTCATTTAGCTGATGACAAACGTAAAAGTCACAGCATACATTTGTAAAGTGGACCATCATTCAGCATAAGATACATGTTAAGGTCACAGCATGCAATTGTAGCGCATGTGCCATGAATTCTTAAT
Organism: Liolophura sinensis; assembly: GCF_032854445.1. Classification (NCBI taxonomy): domain Eukaryota; kingdom Metazoa; phylum Mollusca; class Polyplacophora; order Chitonida; family Chitonidae; genus Liolophura; species Liolophura sinensis. The sequence goes on from NW_027017962.1 coordinate 334,409, forward strand.
TATTCAAGAAATACATGAAAGGCAAACAGACCGACCTGCAATGTACCAAGATAGGGGCATTTTCAGATTCCCTTTGCCAGATTTCTACGCTTTGCAGAAGTGTCAGAAATGACGGTATAGATTCCTGGGAAGGTTTCTTCGGCCATTTCTTATAGCGGAACTGTTTAACGGGTTGACGTGCTTTCTGAGAAGAGAGATGAATATAGCGGAGGGGTATTTTGCAGATCTCTACCGGAGACACAGTAAGTGGTTAATCAAGGACACAGTCAGCACCTCTGCCATAAGACCTCTGCCATAAGTCACTTCTTCGACAACAAGACAGTCACTGCTTGTTCGACAAGACAAAATCACTGCTTCGACAACAAGACAAGATCACTGCCCGGACAATAAGACAAAGCCTCTGCTTTCCCAACAGTACAAAGCATAAAAAATTGATATCGATTATTCCATTGACATTTAAAAAATATATCGGGGAATTATTACAACCATTTTCATCATTTTAAACAATCATCAATGACATCAGCAGATTTAAATCAAAAACAAGTAAGACAAAGTTATCGATTTGTGCCCATCAACCAATCAGTCAATAGTCTGAGCTCTCCAATGTGATTTACCGTAAAGCGCGTTCCTTTCTTATAGATACTGCGAGAATACTTTGTTGAGCTGTTGTACATCCTGAGAGTTAACATACCAAACTGACAGTCAAGCCTACAGATTTACAAAGACATATGTTACCACACTGACAGACAAGTCTACACACTTACAAACACATTTGTTACTGACAGAGTGGCGTATCTCTCAAATCCCACGTGCATAGTTACGTAGATGTAACTGTCATGGTAACGTAACATCCACGACACCAGGTCCCATGGTGTTTGACTGTGTGTTACCCGACCTGAATGATTTCACAAAGCCACAACCAACTTAGACCGATATTTTAAAATCCTTTAAAGACTTACTTTTGGAACTAAGTTTCAATTGTAATGAGTAGTATCGGATGCTTCGAAGCAATAAATTCAGCGTTACAGCAAAGTGTTTACTTCAGACTACCTCGTCTTTGAAAATCAGGTGGTAAGTCCAGGTAGAGAAGTCCTCTCTCTGATCCACGTCTGTTACTTCCGTCTTGAATGGACCAAACTCCCCATTCTTGTCAGTCCAATATATACCCACGCTCTGTTGAACAGAAATAATAACACAGTTCGCGTTCAGGTATTCCGGATATTATCAACGGTTTGTTAACAACATCACATATTTTGACATAAACGTTTTTTACTATCCACATTCTAGTTATTAGAGTGTAACACATACTGGTACCAACTGGAACACGCTGGTATCATCTGACATGAAACCGTTCACAAATCAATTTATTGGTAAAGTTTATTGGTACAGTTTGTTGGTACAGTTTGTTACAACAATCACAAGTTGGTTATCAATCAACCTGTACCAAAATTAAACTGATCAGTATCATGCTGTAACTGATCAGGATTAGACTGTAACTGATCAATATCACGCTGTAGCTGATCAGCATTAGGTTGTATTAATAAATTGTACTGCATGAAGGGACTGGCTTGGTGCCAACCTGGTGAAAGTTTGCTTACGCAGAAGGTAAGCCTTTTTCGGTCCACCTGTAGTTTTCAGTTGTTATTCTTAAAACATATCTATAGTTTATATGGTTATAGGACAATTGTGCCTGTCCACGCGCTGTGGCATTTACTTTTCGTTAAATAATGGAAGACCATATCTTTTACTTGAAATGTCGTTCTGATACACCCGGCGGTAAATAATCACATGTGGCTGTGTACAGAGGGCGGGTCCGCCGGTGGGGAGCCAGCGGCTCTACGAGAACCAGGCGATTTTGATATCGTTACTGATAGGGGTCGTTCACGCATACGTTCAAAAACCTCACACACAGAAACAACCCAAGTATTTACTCTCTTGTTTCCTGCATTTGTTTCCTGGCAATATACATAACTACAGGCCACGCTCGGCTAACCTTATCCCTTGGATCGGCGTGGTCTGACATGATGATGGTACGGACGCCGTGATCGTACACCAAGCGCCAAAAGTCCACCACCGTGATTGGGAGAGGCGTCTGGGTGAGGATAAAGCCTCTCTTCTTTCTGTATCCCTACAACAGACAAGATACGTGTGACCGAATGGATGGCAGCACATCGCTAACAAAATCACAAATGTTTGACAATGAAAAGAGCGCAGCTTACCGGAAGAAAGACGGCGTTGATGTAGTCGTTACAGCCACTCACTGGCGTCGATAGATACGGTCTGTACCTATCCACTGAAACAAAAGATTTGATTGGTTGCGGCATCGTTAAATATCACAGAAAAGTCTAAGAGTCTTGTTTCGTAAAACATATACGACGTTAAACCCCAAGCACTCACTCACTCGTTAAACATAGTGGCGTGAATCATCCCTTTTCAGGGCTTGGAAAATGCCCTAAATTCACTCACTCATTCGTTAAACATTTTGGTGGTGGCGTGTGTGTGTGTAAAGTGTAACCTGTGTGTGTGTGAGAGGGGGGGGGGGGTGTCGTGTTTGCCAGATTTGATGACCAAACCTGCTAAGATCCTCTTGTTTCTGTTCTTGGGCAAGTTTTCTTTCAGACGGGCTGATTTTTGGCTGGTTTCGTCAAGCTGAGGTGAGACTTCCCCCAGAATCTGCACAATAAAATGTATCATTAAGGAATCGATGTGAATCAAATGTCCAACTTTTACCATATTCTTAGTTCTTGATGAGCACATTTGCTCTTAATAAACTATCGTTTTACGTGTAAATCAGCTATGCTATATTTTATCTTAGTAACGTTTATCGGTTACCTATATCGCATAAATAGCGTAGCAATCACTTGTTTCATTTTTTTTCTTTAATTGGGGTATTTTGTAGATAATCTGAGCATGCCTGACGCTGTCATTTTATCACTAGGCATGACACCACCTTTCACTTAATGTCACTTGGGAAACACAGCATGGGCGGCCAGACAACCACAATCCAGGCCGTTCATGCACAAGCCACCAACTGAGTACAACTGGCTGAACAGCTTTCAGAACCATTTAGCACGACTACGGGGCCACACTGTCGGCCAGAACCGCAATACAGGGATAAGCCCTGAAACAAGCGTTTCCTTGCCACTCGGACGGGAAGGAATTGTTGGGTAGTATATATAAACCCCAAATCTATGCTGGCTGCTGAGAAATATACATTAGGATTCCAACAATTCCTGTGTTGTTCAGTTTTCACACCTTTCCCAAGGACCGTGATACGGTTATCAATATTCTAGAGAAGTTAAGAAAGCTCCTTTTCTACGGTATACTCGTCATTACTACAACACATGCATCTACCTCTCGGTTACTTTCATTAAGAATGAATGATTTTCAAATCATTTAAATTTTTTAACACTAATCTGTAATAAATAGATGCAAAATCATTTTTTATTGCAACTGTTTCTCTCATGGTGACAAAACTTTGTTGTTTTGAATCGATTATAGTCACAACGATGTAACGGACCTTGAACTGTGCCGCCATTTTGGGTTGTTCAGTCACGGGGTCGATGGTGCAAAGGTCAAAGTACACGGCGGCAAAGTTCACAGTCGGGATGGAACTGTTGTTCAGTTTCAGGGCTTCTGCCAGAGCCTCGTGAAGAAACTCATACTGTTCCTGACAAAATAACAAAATGCACAGATTTGTAAGATTTCACTACATTTGGAGTGTTTACATATCACGCCTGTAAGCATTGTTAGAATTACCATTAAACAATAAAGGCTGTAAAACCATAACGCCCTCAGGGTTTATATATATAGGGGTTAGAATTACCTGTGTCTGCACCATATTAACTCGCTGTTGTCTGAGAAGTTCCACACAGGCCGGCACATCTACCATTCCCTCCGCCTTAGCCTGATTGATCAGGTAGTCCAGAGCGATGAACGTCCCCGTCCGTCCGATTCCGGCACTGTTATAAGACAAAAGCTTACATGATATTGAAATGGGAAAACAATACATTTGTAGGCATGGCAGTGTAAGGTTAGCGTTAACAGGACGACAACACTGATTATAGACATATGAAGCTATGGTACATTCAACCTCGTCCAGGACAACTTCGTGGAACCTATCGCCGTGGCGACCGTGTGTGAAGAACTCTTAATCTACAGCTGTACTATAAGCATATGCATAACTGACAAATTTAAGAAACAAAACGAAACAATTAAAGAACAAAACTGACCAATAACGCAAATACCTATGCATTCTGTGAATACTATATATATATCCGTTGTAAGAAAGATAAAAAAAGGCCTTGAATGCACTCACCTAGTCTGAACCTCATACTTATAAATTCTATAACGGAAACCACGCCAATGAAATTGACTTCATTGTTCACACCGTGTAAGCTATACAACTGTATACCTGCAATGGACGACAATTGGTCCAGGCAAGTTCGAGCTGTGCTCCACAACCTTGTCCCGGAAGTCGAGAAGCACGGAGGCGTCGGAGGGAGCGCCGTGGTCTGGCCAGGCCGTGAAGTGGAACTGTGTGAGAATCTTGGGCTTACTCTATAAAGACACAAGGAAGTACATGAGACCGATGTACAACTGGACGGATAAAATAGGAGTGGTGAACTATGCCTCAGAACTCCCAAAGGTAGATCTTGTGTAAGAGTCCCGTGTTCGAATCTAGCTGCCGCCGGCTATACGGGAGCCTTCAGTACGAACAAATTGTATGTACTGCCGAACACTGGTATGGTCTGCTTACAGCTCCAACTGATATACCGTAACTAAAACACCTGACCGCCAACAGGTTAAAAGTAAGATAAATTCAAGTCAGTTATTAAATAAAGATTTTCTATGCACTCGGTAGAGTTTTCCGAGGGAAAATTCTTGTGCTTTAACTGAAGTACTCAATTTCCTTGCGCGGTAACATATATAAATAGTGCGCCAGTTTACCTCAGTTCGTTCTGTCCTCTGCTTATTCCAGCTGCTTAACACATAGTCTGTCTTACCATTAAGGTAGCAGTTACACCTAATACTGGTGTTGAGGGACCTACCATGGCGTTACTCAGCTGCACAGTCCTAATGTTATAATTAGCGTACAACTCCTCATTCAGTAATGTCACTTCAATCACACCAAACTTTGTGGAGCCCTCGGTCGGCCAGTACTGGTTACACTTTTTCTACAATGTCGACAAGTACAATTTTCATTCAAAGAAGAATTATACATTTATATACGTACTAAAAACAGGGTTTGCAATGGTACTTAATGAGTTACTAATGGTATAGGTAAATGTATTAATTTTATTGCAGCTACCGAAATATGTGTGCCATTTCAACTTTCAGTCACGTATTCAACACTTGATATCTATATTTATTATGTAGGATGTGCTACTATGCGTTCCATACTGCCATAACTTACTGTGACTTAAAGTGTAAATTAGGGTGACTTACCTTGGTGTCCTCAACTAAGTTTGTTACCATGACAACTGTGCCAACGTTCTGTTCCCAGATCATGCGCATAAAGTCGTTTATGATAAGGTCAGTGGGCTCTTTCACAAATATAAAAATAACACAACGATTGATCTTGGGTCATTTAACATTGGCTTTGGCTGACTATTGGTATACACATCTCTGTTATGACGGCCTAAATATACACGGCAACATGGACTTACTAGTAATTACTGAGTGTGCACCAACCAATAATGACAGACGTTTTCACAACAGACGGCATTTAGTTAAATGTAAAGCCCCATTAATAGTAGGCCCCACATTCAGACCTTCGTGTATCACACATCAGTTAGAACATCACTAGCTCCTTGTATCACGCTTCAGTTAGAACATTCCGACCCTCCCTTATCACGCTTCAGACAAAACATTCCTTCTTCGACCTTCCCTATCACGCTTCAGTCAGGACATTCCGACCTTCGTGTATCACGCGTCAGTCAAAATATTCCGACCTTAACGTATCACGCGTCAGTCAGGACATTCCGACCTTTATGTATCACGCGTTTGTCAGCACATTCCTACATTCGTGTATCACGTGTTTGTCAGGGCATTCAGACCTTGGCGTATCACACTTCAGTTAGGACATCCCTACCTTCGTGCATCACGCGTTTGTCAGGGCATCCTGACTTTGCCGTATCACGCGTTTGTCGGGACATTCCGACCTTGTAGTATCACGCATTTGTCAGGATATTTCGTCCTTGGCGTATCAAACTTCAGTTAGGACATCCCTACCTTCGTGTATCAAGAGCTTGTCAGGACATTCCGACCTTGGCGTATCACACTTCAGTTAGAACAGTAAGTTACAATGAATAAACAGAAGCAAATATCTTACGCTGACTTTAACAGAAATTCGCAGTTGTCGTGCAGGCTTTAGAGAAATCCGAATAGAATGGATTACCATTGTCCTTTTCACACCTATCACTGATCTTTTTCTAAAACTTTATTGAGATCCTAAAAATCTAAAAAAATAGTACATTTCAGTTATTCATATCAGAAACTGCTGCATAAAATAATGTTATTATATACTTTCTGCTGGTGTATAGCAGTGGCTCTTGTGGCTGGTCGAATGGAAATACACGTAGGACAGGTGTTTTTTGCATGATTTGCACCTTTCGATCAAAATGGATCTAGAGCTCAAACGTATTCACTGAATTAAAATTCTGCAAGTCGCACCGAGTTAGAACATCTTTATGATGGACATTTTCATGCTGACGTGAGATAAAGGATACGGAACACTGTCAAGTTTTGACGAGAAAAAAACGGTGAAAACACTTTTTTCAACCTGCAATTCCTTAACAGGAAAGACTGAAAGAACTAATTCTCGAAATCGTGATTAAAGGAGACGAAGTGGTCTATCGTTCAATCGGAGTGCGTATCAGACTGAAGGCGACTGACATGTCTGTCCCAGCAGTGGAGAATGTGAAACTGAAAATTGAGTGATCAGACAGACATGCGAGTGTTACCTGCTCGAACTCAATCCCGGGACCTCGCTGTCCTTACACAACTATTTATTTGATTGGTATTTTACGCCCTACTCAAGACTATTTCACTTATACTACAGCGGCCAGTATTATGGTTGGAGGAAACCGGGCAGAGCTCGGGGGAAACCCACGACAATCTGCAGGTTGCTGAAGACCTTCACACGTAGGCACACACAACTATGGGTTTTTAATCGCTAAACACTAATCTACAGGTGCAACCTGAAGTTAGTATTTATTTCTTTAACATCAATGTGTTAAGGTGTTTTTATTTCTTTTGTTAATTTATTGTTTTGGCCTCAATAAGGAAATCCTACCCAAAGAAAACCGGCATTGAAATGCAAATTTTGTACAATATGTGTTCTAACCACAACTTCCTCCTTCTCTAAATCATGACATAAAAAGGTCCAAAACTGCATAAAATTGACCGAAATGAACAATGTTGCATTCTTAGTTGGCAGCAGCATCTACAACAATGCCAAAATTGACAATTTGTTACAAACCAATATATACTCGTACATGTTTAAAACGTGTTTTATAAAGATATTAATTTTGTAAAGGTATTAATATTTGGACAGGTTTGATGCATCAGCTATGAGCCATATCCTGACCTTACCATCTCACTTACTTTTCGCAGATATCGTTAAGGCCAAACTGACTGATGTTTATGAACAAAACGTACTTACCTTGAGATGCGATGAACCTCTTTGGCTTCTCAAATCCCTGTGGTGAAATTAACACAAAATTATCTGCATACCAACGGGTAGAATCGGAATTTATTAATAACCATTGCCAAATTTCTTATAACTTTCTCAGTTTTCATCTCATGTTGAATTAACGGTGTAAACCGGTTACGCTGAAAAATTGACAGTAAACTACATGTGGCTATGTAATTATCTTGATATATCTGGGCACAGCGCACGCAGAGCTTTGTTAATTAATCCCCACAAATGTGACGGTAGGTGATTTTATAAAGTTTTACGAAAAGAGTAATGCATAATACTGGTAATACCATAATCAAAAAGACCTGGAAAAGAATAGTGCCTAATACTGGTAATACCAGAATCAAAAAGACCTGGAAAGGAATAGTGCCTAATACTGGTGATACCTGAATCAAAAAGACTTGGAAAAGAATAGTGCATAATACTGGTAATTCGTGAATCAATAAGACCCAGAAAAGAATAATGTCTAATACTGGTAACACGTGAAGCAATAAGTTCCAGAAAAAATAGTGCATAACACTGGTAATAAGTTAATCAATCAGACCCATAAAGGTATAGCGCCTAACACTCGTAATACGTCAATCAATAAGATGAGGAAACGAATCATGGGGTATAGATTTTAGCCACGTTTTGTCATCTTAGTCACTCAAAATAGACGATGACAATTATGCTTTGTGTCTGTGACATTCAGTGTGGTGACATTGGCGGTTGGCTTAGTGTTTGTATCTTGTGTATGTCATGCAGTGTAATGATATTGGCGACTGGCTTTGTCTCCGCATGTTGTATTTGTCATTCAGTGCTGTGACACGGGCTACTGGCTTTATGTCTGTATACTGTATTTGTCATTCAGAGAGACCTTGACGACTGGCTTTATGTCTGTATCTTGTATATGTTATTCAGTGTAGTTACCTTGACGACTGGCTCTGTGTCTGCATATTGTATTTGTTACTCCAGCCGTAAGTGGGAAGGTCTGCCAGCCATCTGCGGTTGGTCGTGGGTTTCCCACGGGCTCTGCCCGGTTTCGTCCCACTGTAAAGCTGGTCGCCGTCGTATAAGTGAAATATTCTTGAGTACGGCGTAAAACACCAATCAAATAAATAAATAAATGTTTGTCATTCAGTGAGACCTTGACGACTGACTTTGTGCCTGCATCTTGTCAAGATCTCACTGAATGACATTGAAGACATTGGCGACTGGCTTTATGTTTGTATCTTGTATATGCCAGTCAGTGTAGTGACAATGACGACTGGCTTGTATCTTGTATATGTCATGGGGTGTAGTGACATTGACGCCTGGCTTTGTGATTGTATGTTGTATTTGTTAAACATTGTAGTGAACTTGACGACTGGCTTTGTGTATATATCTTGAATATGCCATTCAGTGTAGTGACAATGACGACTGGCTTTGTGTCTGTCTCTTGTATATGTCATTCAGAGAAGTGACCTTGATGGCTAATTTTGTGTTTATATCTTGTATATGCCAATCAGTGTAGTTACCATGACGACTGGCTTTGTGTCTGTATCCTGTATATGTTATTCTGTGTAGTGACCTGGAGGACTAGCTTTTTGTTTTTGTCTTGTATATGTCATGGGGTGTAGTGACCTGGAGGACTAGCTTTTTGTTTGTGTCTTGTATATGTCATGGGGTGTAGTGACCTGGAGGACTAGCTTTTTGTTTTTGTCTTGTATATGTCATGGGGTGTAGTGACCTGGATGACTGGCTTTTTGTTTGTGTCTTGTATATGTCATGGGGTGTAGTGACCTGGAGGACTAGCTTTTTGTTTTTGTCTTGTATATGTCATGGGGTGTAGTGACCTGGAGGACTAGCTTTTTGTTTGTGTCTTGTATATGTCATGGGGTGTAGTGACCTGGATGACTGGCTTTTTGTTTGTGTCTTGTATATGTCATGGGGTGTAGTGACCTGGAGGACTAGCTTTTTGTTTGTGTCTTGTATATGTCATGGGGTGTAGTGACCTGGAGGACTAGCTTTTTGTTTGTGTCTTGTATATGTCATGGGGTGTAGTGACCTGGAGGACTAGCTTTTTGTTTTTGTCTTGTATATGTCATGGGGTGTAGTGACCTGGAGGACTGGCTTTTTGTTTGTGTCTTGTATATGTCATGGGGTGTAGTGACCTGGAGGACTAGCTTTTTGTTTTTGTCTTGTATATGTCATGGGGTGTAGTGACCTGGAGGACTAGCTTTTTGTTTGTGTCTTGTATATGTCATGGGGTGTAGTGACCTGGAGGACTGGCTTTTTGTTTGTGTCTTGTATATGTCATGGGGTGTAGTGACCTGGAGGACTGGCTTTTTGTTTGTGTCTTGTATATGTCATGGGGTGTAGTGACCTGGAGGACTAGCTTTTTGTTTGTGTCTTGTATATGTCATGGGGTGTAGTGACCTGGAGGACTGGCTTTTTGTTTGTGTCTTGTATATGTCATGGGGTGTAGTGACCTGGAGGACTAGCTTTTTGTTTGTGTCTTGTTTATGTCATGGGGTGTAGTGACCTAGATGACTGGCTTTTTGTTTGTGTCTTGTTTATGTCATGGGGTGTACTGACCTGAAGGACTGGCTTTTTGTTTGTGTCTTGTATATGTCATGGGGTGTAGTGACCTGGAGGACTAGCTTTTTGTTTGTGTCTTGTATATGTCATGGGGTGTAGTGACCTGGAGGACTAGCTTTTTGTTTGTGTCTTGTTTATGTCATGGGGTGTAGTGACCTGGATGACTGGCTTTTTGTTTGTGTCTTGTATATGTCATGGGGTGTAGTGACCTGGAGGACTAGCTTTTTGTTTGTGTCTTGTTTATGTCATGGGGTGTAGTGACCTGGAGGACTAGCTTTTTGTTTGTGTCTTGTATATGTCATGGGGTGTAGTGACCTGAAGGACTGGCTTTTTGTTTGTGTCTTGTATATGTCATGGGGTGTAGTGACCTGGAGGACTGGTATTTTGTTTGTGTCTTGTTTATGTCATGGGGTGTAGTGACCTGGATGACTGGCTTTTTCTTTGTGTCTTGTTTATGTCATGGGGTGTAGTGACCTGGATGACTGGCTTTTTGTTTGTGTCTTGTATATGTCATGGGGTGTAGTGACCTGGAGGACTAGCTTTTTGTTTGTGTCTTGTATATGTCATGAGGTGTAGTGACCTGGATGACTGGCTTTTTGTTTGTGTCTTGTTTATGTCATGGGGTGTAGTGATATTGACGACTGGCTTTGTGTCTGTATCGTGCACCGGTTATTCAGTGTAGTGACACTGACGACTGGCTTTTTGTTTGTATCTTGCATATGTCATGGGATGTAGTGATATTGAGGGCGGGCTTTGTGTTTGCATCTTGTATATGCCAATCGGTGTAGTGACATTGGTGACTGTCTTCGTGTCTGTATCTTGTATATGTCATTCGGTGTATAAACCTTGACGGCTGGCTTTGTGTATGTATGTTGTATTTGTTATTCATTATAGTGAGCTAGACGGCTGACTTTCTGTGGGTATCTTGTATTCGTCATTCAGAGTAGTAACCTTGATGGCTGACTTTGTGTGTGTCTCTTGTATTTGTCATTCAGTGTAGTGAACTTCATGGCTGGCTTTATGCCTGTATCTTGTATGTCTTTCAGCCTAGTGATCTTGAAGACTGACTTTGTGTGTAATGACACGGACGATTGGCTTTATGTCTGTATTGTGACGTAATTTGCTATCGAGGTTATGCCTAGTGCTGTTTTCGTAAGTACCCGAGGTCGCGTGGTTGGTAAGTAAAAGATGCTAAAACGTTCAGTTAAATTCTGCTTTCCTGAGTTCATTTATTGACAACTTGTGCACTCAACAAACTCGTTTAAAGACGAAACATGGTGTCCGAAGTAGAAAGGACTCTCGTCCTACTGCGTGATGTTCCAGAGACTATCTACTCTCGTCGAACGACTCTCTCCATGCGCTACGTCGGATCAGCGATGTCGGATTTATTGTGAGTGAGTGATTTTTCCCCTTCGATAGTGCTCAATCTGATTGTTTTGTCAGTAAACAGAGGCGCAACAATTAACTTTACCTGCTTTGTTAAAGTTTCTGAGGAATATTCAGAAGTGCGAATCGAGAAACTGTGACCTTTCTGTGTGCTTTCCTGTCTGCAACGCTGTATGGTGTTGTTGTGCCGACCAAACTACGGAAACGCGTTTGGAACATTTCACATGTGTGATAGTCTACAGCGACGTGGTTGGCCAGTAAAAGATGCTAAAATGTTCAGTTAAATTCTCCTTTCATTTATTGACAACTTGTGCACTCAACAAACTCGTTTAAGGACGATACATGTATGTTGCATTTGTCATTCAGTGTTGTGACACGGGCGACTGGCTTTATGTCTGTATTTTGTTGATGTCATTCAGAGAAGTTACCTTGACGGCTAGCTTTGTTTATGTATGTTGTATTTGTCATTCAGAGAAGTTACCTTGACGGCTAGCTTTGTTTATGTATGTTGTATTTGTCATTCAGTGTAGTGACCTTGACGACTGGCTTTGTGTCTGTCTCCTGTATTTGTCATTAAGAGAAGAGACCTTGACGGCTGGCCTTAGGTATATATCTTGAATATGTCATTCAGTGTAGTGACAATGACGACTGGCTTTGTGTCTGTCCCTTGTATTTGTTATTCAGTGTAGTGACGATGACGACTGGCCTTGTGTATATATCTTGACAATGACATTCAATATAGTGACAATGTCGACTGGCTTTGTGTCTGTCTCTTGTATTTGTCTTTCAGTGTAGTGACAATGACGACTGGCCTTGTGTATAAATCTTGAATATGCCGTTCAGTGTAGTGACAATGACGACTGGGCTTGTGTATATATCTTGAATATGCCATTCAGTGTAGCGTCGATGACGACTGGCTTTGTGTCTGTATCTTGTATTTGTCATTCAGTGTAGTGACGATGACGACTGGCTTTGTGTATATATCTTGAATATGTCATTCAGTGCAGTGACAATGACGACTGGTTTTGTGTATGTATCTTGAATATGTCATTCAGTGCAGTGACAATGACGGCTGGCTTTGTGTCTGTATCTTGCATTTGTCATTCAGTGCAGTGACAATGACGACTGGCTTTGTGTATATATCTTGAATATGTCATTCAGTGCAGTGACGATGACGACTGGCTTTGTGTATGTATCTTGAATATGTCATTCAGTGCAGTGACAATGGCGGCTGGCTTTGTGTATATATCTTGAATATGCCATTCAGTGCAGTGACAATGACGGCTGGCTTTGTGTATATATCTTGAATATGCCATTCAGTGCAGTGACAATGACGGCTGGCTTTGTGTATGTATCTTGAATATGTCATTCAGTGCAGTGACAATGACGGCTGGCTTTGTGTATATATCTTGAATATGTCATTCAGTGCAGTGACGATGACGACTGGATTTGTGTATGTATCTTGAATATGTCATTCAGTGCAGTGACAATGACGGCTGGCTTTGTGTATATATCTTGAATATGCCATTCAGTGCAGTGACAATGACGGCTGGCTTTTTGTATATATCTTGAATATGTCATTCAGTGCAGTGACGAAGACGACTGGCTTTGTGTATGTATCTTGAACATGTCATTCAGTGCAGTGACAATGACGGCTGGCTTTGTGTATATATCTTGAACATGCCATTCAGTGCAGTGACAATGACGGCTGGCTTTGTGTATATATCTTGAATATGTCATTCAGTGTAGTGACAATGACGGCTGGCTTTGTGTATATATCTTGAATATGTCATTCAGTGCAGTGACAGTGACGACTGGCTTTGTGTATATATCTTGAATATGTCATTCAGTGCAGTGACGATGACGACTGGCTTTGTGTATGTATCTTGAATATGTCATTCAGTGCAGTGACAATGACGGCTGGCTTTGTGTATATATCTTGAATATGTCATTCAGTGCAGTGACAGTGACGGCTGGATTTGTGTATATATCTTGAATATGTCATTCAGTGCAGTGACAATGACGGCTGGCTTTGTGTATGTATCTTGAATATGTCATTCAGTGCAGTGACAATGACGGCTGGCTTTGTGTATATATCTTGAATATGTCATTCAGTGCAGTGACAATGACGGCTGGCTTTGTGTATATATCTTGAATATGTCATTCAGTGCAGTGACGATGACGACTGGCTTTGTGTATATATCTTGAATATGTCATTCAGTGCAGTGACAATGACGACTGGCTTTGTGTATATATCTTGAATATGTCATTCAGTGCAGTGACGATGACGGCTGGCTTTGTGTATATATCTTGAATATGTCATTCAGTGTAGTGACGATGACGACTGGCTTTGTGTATGTATCTTGAATATGTCATTCAGTGCAGTGACAATGACGGCTGGCTTTGTGTATATATCTTGAATATGTCATTCAGTGTAATGACGACTGGCTTTGTGTATCAAGTGACCTTGATGGCTTGCTTTGCGTCCGTATCTTGAATATGCCATTCAGTGTAGTGACCTTGAAGGCTGGGTTTCTGTGGGTATCTTGCATTTGTCATTCAGAGAAGTGACCTTGACGGCCGATTTTGTGTCTGTCTCCTGTATTTGTGATTTAGTGCTCTGACCTTTACGACTGGCTTTGTGTCTGTATCTTGTAATTGTTATTCAGTGTAGTGACAATGACGGCTGACTTTGTGTCTGTCTCCTGTATTTGTGATTTAGTGCTGTGACTGTGACGGCTGACTTTGTGTCTGTATCTTGTATTTGTTATTCAGTGTAGTGACAATGACGGCTGGCTTTGTGTCTGTCTCCTGTATTTATCGTTCAGTGTAGTGACCTTGACGGCTGTTTTTTTTTATCTGATACTTATCATGGATAATGATATAATCCCACTGTCTGTTTGTATTCTATTCACATTAATTTTCTGGGCGTTGATACAATCCGACTGTCTGTTTGTGTTCTACTCACAATAATGTACGAGGCCTTTCATATGATCTGTCTGTCGGTTTGTGTTCTAGTCACATTAATATACGAGGAGTTGATAGAATCCGTCTGTCCATTGGTGTTCTACTCACAATTATACAAGAGGCGTTGATATCATATTTCTGTCTGTTTGTGTTCTCTTCACATAATTATACGAGGGGTTGATATAATTCGTCTGTCTGTTTGTGTTCTCGTCACATTAATATATGAGGGGTTGATAGAATCCGCTTGTCCATTGATGTTCTACCCACAATTATACAAGTGGCGTTGATATAATCTTTCTGCCTGTTTGTGTTCTCTTCACATTAACGAGGGGTTGATACAATCCGCCTGTCTGTTTGTGTTCTATTCACATTAATATACAAGGGGTTGATAGAATTCGTCTGTCTGTTTGTGTTCTATTCACATTAATATATGAGGGGTTGATATAATTCGTCTGTCTGTTTGTGTTCTGTTCGTATTAATATACGGGGTGTTGATATAATCCGACTGTCTGTTTGTGTTCTATTCACATAATTATACGAGGCGTTGATATAATTCGTCTGTCTGTTTGTTTTCTATTCACATTAATATACGAGGCGTTGATAGAATCCGACTGTCCGTTTGTGTTCTCTTCACATTAATATATGAGGGGTTGATATAATTTGTCTGTCTGTTTGTGTTCTCTTCACAGTAATATACGAGGCGTTGATATAATTCGTCTGTCTGTTTGTGTTCTATTCACATTAATATACAAGGCCTTGATATAATCTGTCTGTCTGTTTGTGTTCTCTTCACAGTAATATACGAGGCGTTGATAGAATCCGACTGTCCGTTTGTGTTCTATTCACATTAATATACGAGGCGTTGATATAATTCGTCTGTCTGTTTGTTTTCTATTCACATTAATATTCGAGGCGTTCATAGAATCCGACTGTCCGTTTGTGTTCTATTTACATTAATATACGAGGCGTTCATATAATTCGTCTGTCTGTTTGTTTTCTATTCACATTAATATATGAGGGGTTGATATAATTCGTCTGTCTGTTTGTGTTGCGTTCACATTAATATACGAGGCGTTGATAGAATTCGCCTGTCTGTTTGTGTTCTATTCACATTAATATATGAGGGGGTTGATGGAATCCGTCTGTCGGTTTGTGTTCTGTTCACATTAATATATGAGGGGCTGATAGAATCCGTCTGTCTGTTTGTGTTCTTTTCACATTAATATATGAGGGGTTGATATAATTCATCTGTCTGTTTGTGCTCTACTCACATTAATATACGAGGCCTTGATATAATCTTTCTGCCTGTTTGTGTTCTCTTCACATTAATATACGAGAGGTTGATAGAATCCGACTGTCCGTTTGTGTTCTATTCACATTAATATACGAGGCGTTGATATAATTCGTCTGTCTGTTTGTTTTCTATTCACATTAATATACGAGGCGTTGACATAGCCCGACTGTCTGTCTGTGTTCTACTTACATTAATATACGAGGCGTTGATATAATCCGACTGTCCACTTTTGTTCGAGGGTTTTAGAACCACGCGCGAATGGTCGTCTGAAAGTAGAGGTCATGTAAACATAATATACACCCGACGAATTATATTCGTTGCAAACCTGTAAAGAAACTGACAAGAGTTTGGCATGACACATCGTCAATTCTGAAAAACTGCACGTACAAAATACTTTGAATTCTTGTGTCACCCCTACAGAGAGAATATTCCAGGGCAAATGCAAAATTAAAAAACAAATGTGATGCCCGACATATTGTCAATTTCGTATTTACATGTTAACCAAAGATAAAAACTGCACATGGCAAACAATTAGAGTTGTAGAGAGGACATGAAGCTATGCCTGATCACATGACGGACAAAGGATTACTGTATATCATGTTGCCATGGTAACGACAGATATGGAGATCTGAGAGATACAACACATCGTAACATCTGTATCTATGTATGCACCAAACACTAAAACTCCCCATGTAAAACAATTGGAACTGTAGCTCAGACAAGAAACCATACCCAGTGATATAGTACATATGTAGACAACGACAATTGATACATTTTACAACCATAAAAATGGACAAATGTGAGGCGTCTACGTCTGTGTATCCACCACAACTCAGACCTATACATATGCTACATATTAGCCTTACAGCCAAGACACGAAGCAATATATATTTAATTACAGAGTGATTGTTGCTATTGCAACTAGTTTTATTACGGCTCCCTTCAAAGACAGCTTGCTTATGAACGACAGAACAGAAAATGCTCACATGCTACTAGATTTTTGTATCGACTCTTGATTTTGTTGCATGGCAGATCTGCCACGTCGTGCTTTGCCTGTAACCCCGCAGGAAATTTCTGAAAAATTTGAAATCATGTGAAAAAAGTCTGTATAAAATAGAAAACTGGTATATTTAGGAAGCCGACTTCTTCAAACCTAAGAAAACCTGAATGAGGAGTTCTCTGCATGTAATATGCCATAGTATTGCTACCATTATCTGTCATGTCACAAAACATCACATCACAGGCCTCCATACATATAATTATATCACACATTTATTTCGTTATTCTATTAATTTGTGCTTTAAAAGTTGCACAACACTACTTCGCTTGTAGAACAGCCGGCAGGTTACTGGTGCAAGTTTTTCTGGTAGGGGTTTACTGGTGCAGGTTTCCTGGTGGGGTTTACTAGTGCAGGTTTATTGCTGAGGGTTTACTGGTGCGGGTTTACTTTTGCAGGTTTACTGGTGCCAGGTTTACTTTTGCAGATTTACTGGTACGGGTTTACTGGTGCAGGTTTACTGGTGCGGGTCTACTTTTGCACGTTTTACTGGTACGGGTTTACTTTTGCAGGTTTACTGGTGGGATTTACTAATGCGAGTTTACTGGTGCGGGTTTACTGGTGCACGTTTACTGGTGCAGGTTTACTGGTGCCAGGTTTACTTTTGCAGATTTACTGGTACGGGTTTACTGGTGCAGGTTTACTGGTGCGGGTCTACTTTTGCACGTTTTACTGGTACGGGTTTACTTTTGCAGGTTTACTGGTGGGATTTACTAATGCGAGTTTACTGGTGCGGGTTTACTGGTGCACGTTTACTGGTGCACGTTTACTGGTGGGGGTTTACTGGTGCACGTTTACTGGTGGAGGTTTACTGGTGGGGGTTTACAGGTGCAGGTTTACTGGTGCAGGAAACATATTAGAGCGCAGTGAAGATTACCGTCCTTGGATTTGCCTTGCCACGCTCACGTTCTCTTGTGCTATGTTGACATCAGTACAGTAGTTGATGGACGTGTTTTTAACGTGTTTAGCGGTACACACAATAATGTCTCACTTATATGAATGCGGTTAGTTTTATGGATGGACGAAATCGGAGTTGCTGGGGGAAACCACCGAAAAGCAAGAAAAGCTTTCCCACTTCTGACGTTGTAATATGCACAACTTCAACAAACGCGGGTAAGCAAATTGGGCCCGTCAGCTCTGTTGATTGCTTATTATTGACAAAGCCCAACAGACAGTGAGAGCACAACACATGTCCTTATGTGTCGTTAACCACCCGGCCACCGCCCTCTTCCCTAAAACATGTAAAACAGCTATATCCCCACCTCCCCAGCTTACAGCGTATTCGGCGCTGAATCCATCAGAGGCTTTTTTCCTGTGATAATATTCCCAAAACTCGCCCACAGACACGACAGTTGTGATTGGATTCTCATAGGGTAGAGCGTCATCTGCTTCATTCATCTGAACTTGTACATTATCTGCATGGAGCCCTGACAATGGAAGGGTCAAAGGTCAGGCTCGGATTGTTCACATGCATAAAGTGGGAAATCTTCAACGATATAGCGTATAAACAATCAGTGTATACAAACAATACATCTAACAAATTTCCAAAGATGAGAAAGACGTGGGTTTGTTTAAAATATTTGATAACAAATGATGCTCGGATTGAAATTGATCCATTTGCACCGGCCATGTACAGATGTGGACAAGAGCAGTTGTATTATGAACTGTACCTCTGTTTTCCATGCCAATAGCGTGGTTTTCCGGTCTATCTGCCTGGTTCCTGGACAAACATAACGACCTGTCATTGCTGGATGACGAGCTGCGCCTCCTTTCAGGAGTGTCGTAAATAGTAAAAGGTGCAAAAGAAATAAATAAACTTTAAAAACCATAAAAAACAGAAGTTGGAAAATCGGTGTTATCTGGACAGAAGCACGATGAATAATGTTGGTTCGACTTAAACCTTCCTGGTACAGCCGCAACCTAAAGATTGATCAAAGTTGTGACCGCTTTACATATTCTATAACCTGTCCACCGTTCCACAGAACTCTTTGTGTTTACTGAAGCTATTAATGCTGTACGCAGCATTAGTTTCCAGACATTCAAATATACACAACGCTGAAGGCGTTTTAAGGGTAGTAGAAACAAACTGTTTCTAACCAAGCCGCTCGTTAGTTTAATTTTTTTGTCCAAACCCATGGACATTTAAACCTGTACTGCGCTTGTCTAAATTATAGTCGGAGGAAACCTGGTACACCCCGCAGGAAACCAGACAGAGTCAGAAAGAGACCAGACAGAGTTTGTAGGAAACTAGGGGAGTTTCTGAAGGAACTGACCCTCCTCACAATGACGGGTGCTTGAAGCTGTCACGTGAATTTGTTCCCTCAAATGCTCATCGTTTTTCGGTATGACGGACACAGATTTTTTAAGGCTCTGTGAACTGTAACCGTGAAATAATCTATACCATGATAAGCGACTACCTGTATAGGATGACGACGACAACAACAACAGCCACTAGGAGAAGGGCCCCGACAATGCCGCCTGCTATTTTACCCGCCGATGAGCCTTGGTCGGCCATGGCTTTCAGAGCTGCAATATATCCCAGATACAATTAACGTTTGGCTCAGTCATACTGAAAGTGTATGGTGTTTAATTATGTTATTAAACCGGTCAGCCAAAGATATTTAATGTCAGGCCTGACATTAAATATCTTTGGCTGACCGGTTAAAAATGTGACATTGCAGATCAAAATCTTAACAATTAGCCGCTGACAAAGGAATTCACGTGTTTGAGCGATCACGTGCTGTAATCATCAGAATGGATAGAGTGGTTGACTGCGCATATACCTGTAATCATCAGAATAGATAGAATGGTTGACTGAGCATATACCTGTAATCCTCAGAATAGATAGAATGGTTGACTGCGCATACACCTGTAATCATCAAAATAGATAGAGTGGTTGACTGCGCATATACCTGTAATCATCAAAATAGATAGAGTGGTTGACTGCGCATATACCTGTAATCGTCAAAATAGATAGAGTGGTTGATTGCGCATATACCTGTTATCATCAGAATGGATAGAGTGGTTGACTGCGCATATACCTGTAATCATCAAAATAGATAGAGTGGTTGACTGCGCATATACCTGTAATCATCAAAATAGATAGAGTGGTTGACTGCGCATATACCTGTAATCATCAAAATAGATAGAGTGGTTGACTGCGCATATACCTGTAATCATCAGAATAGATAGAGTGGTTGACTGGGCATATACCTGTAATCATTAGAATAGAGTGGTTGACTGCGCATATACCTGTAATCATCAGAATGGATAGAGTGGTTGACTGCGCATATACCTGTAATCATCAAAATAGATAGTGGTTGACTGCGCATATACCTGTAATCATCAAAATAGATAGACTGGTTGACTGCGCATATACCTGTAATCATCAAAATAGATAGAGTGGTTGACTGCGCATATACCTGTAATCATCAGAATAGATAGAGTGGTTGACTGGGCATATACCTGTAATCATTAGAATAGATAGAGTGGTTGACTGCGCATATACCTGTAATCATCAGAATGGATAGAGTGGTTGACTGCGCATATACCTGTAATCATCAAAATAGATAGTGGTTGACTGCGCATATACCTGTAATCATCAAAATAGATAGAGTGGTTGACTGCGCATATACCTGTAATCATCAAAATAGATAGAGTGGTTGACTGCGCATATACCTGTAATCATCAAAATAGATAGAGTGGTTGACTGCGCATATACCTGTAATCATCAGAATGGATAGAGTGGTTGACTGCGCATATACCTGTAATCATCAAAATAGATAGACTGGTTGACTGCGCATATACCTGTAATCATCAGAATGGATAGAGTGGTTGACTGCGCATATACCTGTAATCATCAAAATAGATAGTGGTTGACTGCGCATATACCTGTAATCATCAAAATAGATAGAGTGGTTGACTGCGCATATACCTGTAATCATCAAAATAGATAGAGTGGTTGACTGCGCATATACCTGTAATCATCAAAATAGATAGAGTGGTTGACTGCGCATATACCTGTAATCATCAGAATAGATAGAGTGGTTGACTGCGCATATACCTGTAATCATCGAAATAGATAGAGTGGTTGACTGCGCATATACCTGTAATCATCAGAATAGACAGAGTGGTTGACTGCGCATATACCTGTAATCATCAGAATAGATAGACTGGTTGACCGAGCATATACCTGTAATCATCAGAATGGATAGAGTGGTTGACTGCGCATATACCTGTAATCATCAAAATATATAGTGGTTGACTGCGCATATACCTGTTATCATCAAAATAGATAGAGTGGTTGACTGCGCATATACCTGTAATCATCAGAATAGATAGAGTGGTTGACTGCGCATATACCTGTAATCATCAAAATAGATAGACTGGTTGACTGAGCATATACCTGTAATCATCAAAATAGATAGAGTGGTTGACTGCGCATATACCTGTAATCATCAGAATAAATAGACTGGTTGACTGCGCATATACCTGTAATCATCAGAATGGACAGAGTGGTTGACTGCGCATATACCTGTAATCATCAGAATAAATAGACTGGTTGACTGCGCATATACCTGTAATCATCAGAATGGACAGAGTGGTTGACTGCGCATATACCTGTAATCATCAGAATGGACAGAGTGGTTGACTGCGCATATACCTGTAGTCATCAGAGTAGACAGAGTGGTTGACTGTGTTAGGGGGAAAACTGCTGTCGGAAACCGCCGAAGTGCAGTTCGTACATTTCCGGTAGAATTCTTCTTCCAAGAAGGCAGCGAATAGTGCAGTTCGTTTTCCGCTTGACGATCGGGAAACCGGAATGTTGGACGTAGGCTCCGACTTTACACTAACAAGCCGGCAGTTTTAACAACTCTCATTGGCTAAGAGGAAACACACATCAGGGTTTTAAAGATGGACCCGATGAACTCAGCGATTTATGCCAGCTTTGCCGTATTCAGACTTTACGTGTAAGGTGAGGAAAAATTGCAAAATTATGCAGCAGACACCACCAGATAGAAAAAATGTGCCCTTTTCAGCCTATAGTGTCATTGTTTTAAGTTTTCTTCCCCTATAAATTGTACTGTAGACGCAGACAGCATGGGCTCAATCCTTGGAGAAATCCCTTGGTTTTTCTTTATGGTATTAGTGCAGACTTCCTCCCTCTGGTATGACGTCGCTGGAGTGTGGCATAATATATTGTTATTATTATTATTAGGGATCCCGTTCTTCCCGAACGGGATCCCTATTGTTATTGTTCTGTTTTTTCTTATTATTATTATTAGGGATCCCGTTCTCCCGAACGGGATCCCTATTGTAATCGTTCTGTTTTTTCTTATTATTAGGGATCCCGTTCTCCCGAACGGGATCCCTATTGTAATCGTTCTGTTTTTTCTTATTATTATTATTATTATTATTTTTTTTTCACCGACTTTGTTCGCATGGAAACTTTTTTACCGTTTAACATACAGGTCTGAAATTTTGCACACATATTCTGGCGGTGAATACCTCGGGACAAATTCTCCACTTTTTTGCCATGTCACGTGGTTCGGACGCCATATTGGATTTTGTGTAAAATCTTTAAAAATCTTCTTCTCCAGAACCACTGAACCGATCGGTTTCAAATTTGACATGCTGCTAGTAAGTTACGAGTTCTTTAAAGTTTGCGAAAATGGTTCACTTCCGGTCAAAATTCTGGAAGTTCGCTATTGGTCGAATTTATGACGTCACAAAAAGTTCTCAAAGTTCATTTGTTCTGAATGCATTCTGGTGTATCTTGAGCTGCTGATTCTGAATCTGCTTGTATTTTTTGCATATCTGTGTAACTTTCTGAGATATTAGCAAAAAACTCAAAAAAGTGACGTAACTTCAATGACCTGTAACTCGAGATCTGTGGAAGCTAGAAATGTGCAACCTGCACGAAATTGTAGCCCAAGACATGCTCTTTCGAGCATTCGTCAACAGATTTGAGCTCCGATCAACAGTTTTTTCGCTACAAGCGTTTAAATCACAACACCGTTTTTTGTTTAGAAAAAGGTGCTAATCCTATTGCTTTAACATGGAGTTAGATGGGGACTGGACTGGGTTTGTAGTATTTGACCTGATGCTTTCGGCTACACTGTCCGTGATCTCCCGAAACGGTTGTAGGATGACATTGATTCCAGTTCCCATCTAACTCCAGTACTCTATTAGATGGCGTAGAGATCTAACTACAACAGCAAACGACATGGACCTGTAAAAGTTAGCTTTGTTTTGCGCAGACCTCGTGCTCTTTACTATACGTTAAACAATCCAGGGTGATTAACAAATATGGATATGTGAACTGGTCCAAGTGCTGACTTTCTAACGATGGCCGAGCTATGAGTGGAATAGTGAGTCTGTGCATGGCATGTCGTGGATTGAGATGTGAATGTACAAACTTGCTGTTACACTGGTCGTGTTTTTGCCTTATTTCTTACAATTAGCGGGCTAAGTCTGCCAAGGAACGACCGTTTTTCACTGGGCATAGCGTAGCATCATTAAGGTCGCCAATCTATTCGAGGGAATGGAAATGACCGGCCGACTGCCTCAATGGCGAAAGGTGTAAGGTCGCATGGAAACTTTGAAAGCCGTGTATGTGGAACATGTGTCCTTCGAACACAGAACATGAAGGGGAAAACTTCATCGATCCGATCCGGGATCCCGGCCTAGGATCTGCTATTCGCAGATCCATTCTAGTTAGGGATCCCGTTCTCCCGAACGGGATCCCTATTGTAATCGTTCTGTTTTTTCTTATTATTATTATTATTATTATTATTATTTTTTTTTTTTCACCGACTTTGTTAGCAAGGAAACTTTTTTACTGTTCAACATACAGGTCTCATATTTTGCACACATATTCTGGCGGAGATTTTCCAGGGATAAATTCTCCATTTTTTTTTCATGTCACGTGGTTCGGCCGCCATATTGGATTTTGTGTAAAATCTTTAAAAATCTTCTTCTCCAGAACCACTGAACCGATCGTTTTCAAATTTGACATGCAGCTAGTAGGTTACGAGTTCTTTAAAGTTTGCGAAAATGGTTCACTTCCGGTCAAAATTCGGGAAGCTCGCCATTGGTCGAATTTGTGACGTCACAAAAAGTTCTCAAAGTTCAATTGTTCTGAACGTATTCTGATGTATCTTGAGCTGCTGATTCTGAATCTGCTTGTATTTTTTGCATATCTGTGTAACTTTTTGAGATATTAGCAAAAAACTCAAAAAAATTACGTAAGTTCAATGACCTGTAACTCGAGAACTATGGCAGCTAGAAATGTGCAACCTGCACGAAATTGTAGAACAAGACATGCTCTTTCGATCACTCGTCAACAGATTTGATCTCGGATCAATAGTTTTTTCGCTAGAAGCGTTTAAATGACAACACCGTTTTTTGTTCAGAAAAAGACGGGAATCCTATTGCTTTAACATGGAGTTAGATGGGGACTGGACTGGGTTTGTAGTATTTGACCTGATGCTTTCGGCTACACTGTCCGTGATCTCCCCAAACGGTTGTAGGATGACATTGATTCCATTTCACATCTAACTCCAGTACTCTATTAGAGGGCGTAGAGATCTAACTACAACAGCAAACGACGTGGACCTGTAAAAGTTAGTATTGTTTTGCGTAGACCTTGTCCTCTTTACTATACGTTAAACAGACCAGGGAGATTGACAGATATGGATATGTGAACTGGTCCTAGTGCTGACTTTCTAACGATGGCCGAGCTATCAGTGGAGCAGTGAGTCCGTGCATGGCAGGTCGTGGATTGAGATGTCAATGTACAAACTTGCTGTTACACTGGTCGTGTTTTTGCGTTATTTCTTACAAATAGCGGGCTAAATCTACCAAGAAACGGCCGTTTTTAACCGGGCATAGCGTGGCATCATTAGGGTCGCCGATCTATTCGAGGGAATACAAATGACCGGCCGACTGCCTCAGTGACAAATGGTGTAAGGTCGCATGGAAACTTTGAAAGCCGTGTATGTGGAACATGTGTCCTTCGAACACAGAACATGAAGGGGAAAACGTCATCGATCAGATCCGGGATCCCGGCCTAGGATCTGCTATTCGCAGATCCATTCTAGTTATTATTATTATTATTTTTTTTTCACCGACTTTGTTCGCATGGAAACTTTTTTACCGTTCAACATACAGGTCTGAAATTTTGCACACATATTCTGGCGGTAAATATCTCGGGACAAATTCTCCACTTTTTTGCTATGTCACGTGGTTCGGACGACATATTGGATTTTGTGTAAAACTTTTAAAAATCTTCTTCTCAAGAACCACTGAACCGATCGGTTTCAAATTTAACATGCAGCTAGTAAGTTACGAGTCCTTTAAAGTTTGCGAAAATGGTTCACTTCCGGTCAAAACTCTGGAAGTTCGCTATTGGTCGAAATTGTGACGTCACAAAAAGTTCTCAAAGTTCAATTGTTCTGAACGTATTCTGATGTATCTTGAGCTGCTGATTCCGAATCTGCACGTATTTTTTGCATATCTGTGTAACCTTTTGAGATATAAGCAAAAAACTAAAAAAGTGACAGAACTTGAATGACCTGTAACTCGAGAACTATGACAGCTAGAAATGTGCAACCTGCACGAAATTGTAGCCTAAGACATGCTCTTTCGAGCATTCGTCAATGGATTTGAGCTGCGATCGATAGATTTTTCGCTACAAGCGTTTAAATGACAACACCGTTTTTTGTTTGGAAAAAGGTGGAAATCCCATTGCTTTAACATGGAGTTAGATGGGGACTGGACTGGGTTTGTAGTATTTAACCTGATGCTTTCGGCTACACTGTCCGTGATTTCCCGAAACGGTTGTAGGATGACATTGATTCCAGTTCCCATCTAACTCCAGTACTCTATTAGAAGGCGTAGAGATCTAACTACAACAGCAAATGACATGGACCTGTAAAAGTTAGCTTTGTTTTGCGCAGACCTCGTGCTCTTTACTATACGTTAAACAGTTCAGGGTGATTGACAGATATGGGCATGTGCCGTGGTCCAAGTGCTGACTTTCTAACGATGGCCAAGCTATCAGTGGAGCTGTGAGTCTGTACAAACTTTGTGTTGCACTAGTCGTGTTTTTGCATTATTTCTTACAATTAATGGGCTAAGTCTGCCAAGGAACGACCGTTTTTCACTGGGCATAGCGTAGCATCATTAAGGTCGCCGATCTATTTGAGGGATTGCAAATGACCGGCCGACTGCCTCAGTGACAAACGGTGTAAGGTCGCATAGAAACTTTGAAAGCCGTGTATGTGGAACATGGGTCCTTCGAACACAGATCATGAAGGGAAAACGTCATCGATCAGATCCGGGATCCCGGCCTAGGATCTGCTATTCGCAGATCCATTCTAGTTAGGGATCCCGTTCTCCCGAACGGGATCCCTATTGTAATCGTTCTGTTTTTTCTTATTATTATTATTATTATTTTTTTTTCACCGACTTTGTTCGCATGGAAACTTTTTTACCGTTGAACATACAGGTCTGAAATTTTGCACACATATTCTGGCGGTGAATACCTCGGGACAAATTCTCCACTTTTTTGCCATGTCACGTGGTTCGTGCGCCATATTGGATTTTGTGTAAAATCTTTAAAAATCTTCTTCTCCAGAACCACTGAACCGATCGGTTTCAAATTATACATGCTGCTAGTAAGTTACGAGTTCTTTAAAGTTTGCGAAAATGGTTTACTTGCGGTCAAAATTCTGGAAGTTCGCCATTGGTCGAATTTATGACGTCACAAAAAGTTCTCAAAGTTCAAATGTTCTCAACGTATTCTGGTGTATCTTGAGCTGCTGATTCTGAATCTGCTTGTATTTTTCGCATATCTGTGCAACTTTTTGAGATATGAGCAAAAAACTCAAAAAAGTGACGTAACTTCAATGACCTGTAACTCGAGATCTGTGGGAGCTAGAAATGTGCAACCTGCACGAAATTGTAGCCCAAGACATGCTCTTTCGAGCATTCGTCAACAGATTTGAGCTCCGATCAATAGTTTTTTTGCTACAAGCGTTTAAATGACAACACCGTTTTTTGTTTAGAAAAAGGTGCTAATCCTATTGCTTTAACATGGAGTTAGATGGGGACTGGACTGGGTTTGTAGTATTTGACCTGATGCTTTCGGCTACACTGTCCGTGATCTCCCGAAACGGTTGTAGGATGACATTGATTCCAGTTCCCATCTAACTCCAGTACTCTATTAGATGGCGTAGAGATCTAACTACAACAGCAAACGACATGGACCTGTAAAAGTTAGCTTTGTTTTGCGCAAACCTCGTGTTCTTTACTATACGTTAAACAATCCAGCGTGATTAACAAATATGGATATGTGAACTGGTCCAAGTGCTGACTTTCTAACGATGGCCGAGCTATGAGTGGAGCAGTTAGTCTGTGCATGGCATGTCGTGGATTGAGATGTGAATGTACAAACTTGCTGTTACACTGGTCGTGTTTTTGCTTTATTTCTTACAATTAGCGGGCTAAGTCTGCCAAGGAACGACCGTTTTTCACTGGGCATATCGTAGCATCATTAAGGCCGCCAATCTATTCGAGGGAATGGAAATGACCGGCCGACTGCCTCAATGGCGAAAGGTGTAAGGTCGCATGGAAACTTTGAAAGCCGTGTATGTGAAACATGTGTCCTTCGAACACAGAACATGAAGGGGAAAACTTCATCGATCCGATCCGGGATCCCGGCCTAGGATCTGCTATTCGCAGATCCATTCTAGTTATTATTATTATTATTATTTTTTTTTCACCGACTTTGTTCGCATGGAAACTTTTTTACCGTTTAACATACAGGTCTGAAATTTTGCACACATATTCTGGCGGTGAATACCTCGGGACAAATTCTCCACTTTTTTGCCATGTCACGTGGTTCGGACGCCATATTGGATTTTGTGTAAAATCTTTAAAAATCTTCTTCTCAAGAACCACTGAACCGATCGTTTTCAAATTTGACATGCTGCTAGTAAGTTACGAGTTCTTTAAAGTTTGCGAAAATGGTTCACTTCCGGTCAAAATTCTGGAAGTTCGCTATTGGTCGAATTTATGACGTCACAAAAAGGTCTCAAAGTTCAAACGTTCTGAACGTATTCTGGTGTATCTTGAGCTGCTGATTCTGAATCTGCTTGTATTTTTTGCATATCTGTGTAACTTTTTGAGATATTAGCAAAAAACTCAAAAAAGTGACGTAACTTCAATGACCTGTAACTCGAGATCTGTGGGAGCTAGAAATGTGCAACCTGCACGAAATTGTAGAACAAGACATGCTCTTTCGAGCATTCGTCAACAGATTTGAGCTCCGATCAATAGTTTTTTCGCTACAAGCGTTTAAATGACAACACCGTTTTTTGTTTAGAAAAAGGTGCTAATCCTATTGCTTTAACATGGAGTTAGATGGGGACAAAACTGGGTTTGTAGTATTTGACCTGATGCTTTCGGCTGCACTGTCCGTGATCTCCCGAAACGGTTGTAGGATGACATTGATTCCAGTTCCCATCTAACTCCAGTACTCTATTAGATGATGTAGAGATCTAACTACAACAGCAAACGACGTGGACCTGTAAAGGTTAGCTTTGTTTTGCGCAGGCCTCGTGCTCTTTACTATACATTAAACAGGCCAGGGTGATTGACAGATATGGACATGTGCTGCGGTCCAAGTGTTGACTTTCTAACGATTGTCGAGCTATCAGTGGAGCTGTGAGTCTGTACAAACCTCCTGTTACACTGGTCGTGTTTTAGCGTTATTTCTTACAAATAGCGGGCTATGTCTGCCAAAGAACGACCGTTTTTCACTGGGCATAGCGTAGCATCATTAAGGTCGCTGATATATTCGAGGGAATGCAAATGACCGGCCGACTGCCTCAGTGACAAACGGTGTAAGGTCGCATGAAAACTTTGAAAGCGGTGTATGTGGAACATGTGTCCTTCGAACACAGATCATGAAGGGGAAAACGTCATCGATCCGATCCGGGATCCCGGCCTAGGATCTGCTGTTCGCAGATCCATTCTAGTTATTATTATTAGGGATCCCGTTCTTCCGGAACGGGATCCCTATTGTATTCGTTCTGTTTTTTAGGGATCCCGTTCTCCCGAACGGGATCCCTATTGTAATCGTTCTGTTTTTTCTTATTATTATTATTATTATTTTTTTTTCACCGACATTGTTCGCATGGAAACTTTTTTACTGTTCAACATACAGATCCCAAATTTTGTACACATTTTCTGGCGGTGAATATCTCGGGACAAATTCTCCACTTTTTTGTTATGTCACGTGGTTCGGCCGCCATATTGGATTTTGTGTAAAATCTTTAAAAATCTTCTTCTCCAGAACCACTGAACCGATCGTTTTCAAACTCGACATGCAGCTAGTAGGTCACGAGTTCTTCAAAGTTTGCGAAAATGGTTTACTTCCGGTCAAAACTCTGGAAGCTCGCCATTGGTCGAAATTGTGACGTCACAAAAAGTTCTTAACGTTCAATTGTTCTGAACGTATTCTGATGTATCTTGAGCTGCTGATTCCGAATCTGCCTTTACTTTTTACATATCTGTGTAACTTTTTGAGATATCAGCCAAAAAATCAATAAAGTTACGTAACTTCAATGACCTGTAACTCGAGAACTAGGACAGCTAGAAATGTGCAACCTGCACGAAATTGTAGCCCAAGACATGCTCTTTCGATCATTCGTCAATGGATTTGAGCTCCGATCAATAGTTTTTTCGCTACAAGCGTTTAAATCACAACACCGTTTTTTGTTTAGAAAAAGGTGGGAATCCAATTGCTTTAACATGGAGTTAGATGGGGACTGGACTGGGTTTATAGTATTTGACCTGATGCTTTCGGCCAAACTGTCCGTGATCTCCCGAAACAGTTGTAGGATGACATTGATTCCAGTTCCCATCTATCTCCAGTACTCTATTAGAAGGCGTAGAGATCTAACTACAACAGCAAATGACATGGACCTGTAAAAGTTAACTTTGTTTTGCGCAAGCCTCGCCCTCTTTACTATACGTTAAACAGTCCAGGGTGATTAACAGATATGGACATGTGCCCTGGTCCAAGTGCTGACTTTCCAACGATGTTGTTTTTGCCTGATTTCTTACAATTAGCGGGTTAAGTCTGCCAAGGAACGACCGTTTTTCACTGGGCATATCGTAGCATCATTAAGGTCGCCGATCTATATGAAAGAATGCAAATGACCGGCCGACTGCCTCAGTGACAAACGGTGTAAGGGTCGCAAGGTAACTTTGAAAGCCGTGTTTGTGGAACATGTGTCCTTCGAACAAAGATCATGAAGGGGAAAACGTCATCGATCCGATCCGGATCCCGGCCTAGGATCTGCTATTCGCAGATCCATTCTAGTTCTTATTATTATTATTATTATTAGGGATCCCGTTCTCCCGAACGGGATCCCTATTGTAATCGTTCTGTTTTTTCTTATTATTATTATTATTATTATTTTTTTTTCACCGACTTTGTTCGCATGGAAACTTTTTTACCGTTTAACATACAGGTCTGAAATTTTGCACACATATTCTGGCGGTGAATACCTCGGGACAAATTCTCCACTTTTTTGCCATGTCACGTGGTTCGACGCCATATTGGATTTTGTGTAAAATTTTTAAAAATCTTCTTCTCCAGAACCACTGAAACCGATCGGTTTCAAATTTGGACATGCTGCTAGTAAGTTACGAGTTCTTTAAAGTTTGCGAAAATGGTTCACTTCCGGTCAAAATTCTGGAAGTTCGCTATTGGTCGAATTTATGACGTCACAAAAAGTTCTCAAAGTTCATTTGTTCTGAACGCATTCTGATGTATCTTGAGCTGCTGATTCTGAATCTGCTTGTATTTTTTGCATATCTGTGTAACTTTCTGAGATATTAGCAAAAAACTCAAAAAAGTGACGTAACTTCAATGACCTGTAACTCGAGATCTGTGGAAGCTAGAAATGTGCAACCTGCACGAAATTGTAGCCCAAGACATGCTCTTTCGAGCATTCGTCAACAGATTTGAGCTCCGATCAATAGTTTTTTCGCTACAAGCGTTTAAATGACAACACCGTTTTTTGTTTAGAAAAAGGTGCTATCCTTTTGCTTTAACATGGAGTTAGATGGGGACTGGACTGGGTTTGTAGTATTTGACCTGATGCTTTCGGCTACACTGTCCGTGATCTCCCGAAACGGTTGTAGGATGACATTGATTCCAGTTCCCATCTAACTCCAGTACTCTATTAGATGGCGTAGAGATCTAAATACAACAGCAAACGACATGGACCTGTAAAAGTTAGCTTTGTTTTGCGCAGACCGCGTGCTCTTTACTATACGTTAAACAATCCAGGGTGATTAACAAATATGGATATTTGAACTGGTCCAAGTGCTGACTTTCTAACGATGGCCGAGCTATCAGTGGAGCAGTGAGTCCGTGCATGGCAGGTCGTGGATTGAGATGTGAATGTACAAACTTGCTGTTACACTGGTCGTGTTTTTGCCTTATTTCTTACAAATAGCGGGCTAAATCTGCCAAGAAACGACCGTTTTTCCCTGGGCATAGCGTAGCATCATTAAGGTCGCCAAACTATTCGAGGGAATACAAATGACCGGCCGACTGCCTCAGTGATTAACGGTGTAAGGTCGCGTGGAAACTTTTAAAGGCGTGTATGTGGAACATGTGTCCTTCGAACACAGAACATGAAGGGGAAAACCTCATCCTTCCGATCCGGGATCCCGGCCTAGGATCTGCTATTCGCAGATCCATTCTAGTTATTATTATTATTATTATTTTTTTTTCACCGAATTTGTTCGCATGGAAACTTTTTTACCGTTTAATATACAGGTCTGAAATTTTGCACACATATTCTGGCGGTGAATACCTCGGGACAAATTCTCCACTTTTTTGCCATGTCACGTGGTTCGGACGCCATATTGGATTTTGTGTAAAATCTTTAAAAATCTTCTTCTCCAGAACCACTGAACCGATCGGTTTCAAATTATACATGCTGCTAGTAAGTTACGAGTTCTTTAAAGTTTGCGAAAATGGTTCACTTCCTGTCAAAATTCTGGAAGTTCGCCATTGGTCGAATTTATGACGTCACAAAAAGTTATCAAAGTTCAAATGTTCTGAACGTATTCTGGTGTATCTTGAGCTGCTGATTCTGAATCTGCTTGTATTTTTTGCATATCTGTGTAACTTTTTGAGATATTAGCAAAAAAACCTCAAAAAAAGTGACGTAACTTCAATGACCTGTAACTCGAGATCTGTGGGAGCTAGAAATGTGCAACATGCACGAAATTGTAGCCCAAGACATGCCTCTTTCGAGCATTCGTCAACAGATTTGAGCTCGATCAATAGTTTTTTCGCTACAAGCGTTTAAATGACAACACCGTTTTTTGTTTAGAAAAAAGGTGCTAATCCTATTGCTTTAACATGGAGTTAGATGGGGACTGGGTTTGTAGTATTTGACCTGATGCTTTCGGCTACACTGTCCGTGATCTCCCGAAACGGTTGTAGGATGACATTGATTCCAGTTCCCATCTAACTCCAGTACTCTATTAGATGGCGTAGAGATCTAACTACAACAGCAAACGACATGACCTGTAAATTTAGCTTTGTTTTGCGCAGACCTCGTGCTCTTTACTATACGTTAAACAATCCCGGGTGATTAACAAATATGGATATGTGAACTGGTCCAAGTGCTGACTTTCTAACGATGGCCGAGCTATGAGTGGAGCAGTTAGTCTGTGCATGGCATGTCGTGGATTGAGATGTGAATGTACAAACTTGCTGTTACACTGGTCGTGTTTTTAGCCTTATTTCTTACAATTAGCGGGCTAAGTCTGCCAAGGAACGACCATTTTTCACTGGGCATAGCGTAGCATCATTAAGGTCGCCAATCTATTCGAAGGAATGGAAATGACCGGCCGACTGCCTCAATGGCGGAAGGTGTAAGGTCGCATGGAAACTTGAAAGACGTGTATGTGAAACATGTGTCCTTCGAACACAGAACATGAAGGGGAAAACTTCATCGATCCGATCCGGGATCCCGGCCTAGGATCTGCTATTCGCAGATCCATTCTAGTTATTATTATTATTATTATTTTTTTTTTCACCGACTTTGTTCGCATGGAAACTTTTTTACCGTTCAACATACAGGTCTGAATTTTGCACACATATTTTGGCGGTGAATACCTCGGGACAAATTCTCAACTTTTTTGCTATGTCACGTGGTTCGGCCGCCATATTGGATTTTGTGTAAAATCTTTAAAAATCTTCTTCTCAAGAACCACTGAAACCGATCAGTTTGAAAGTTGACATGCAGCTAGTAAGTCACGAGTTCTTTAAAGTTTGCGAAAATGGTTCACTTCCGGTCAAAATTCTGGAAGTTCGCTATTGGTCGAATTTGTGACGTCACAAAAAGTTCTCAAAGTTCAAATGTTCTGAACACATTCTGGTGTATCTTGAGCTGCTGATTCTGAATCTGCTTGTGTTTTTTGTATATCTGTGTAACTTTTTGCGATATAAGCAAGAAAGTAAAAAAATAGACGTAAGTTCAATGACCTGTAACTCGAGAACTATGACAGCTAGAAATGTGCAACCTGCACGACATTGTAGCCCAAGACATGCTCTTTCGAGCATTCGTCAACAGATTTGAGCTCCGATCAATAGTTTTTTCGCTACAAGCGTTTAAATCACAACACCGTTTTTTGTTTAGAAAAAGATGGGAATCCTATTGCTTTAACATGGAGTTAGATGGGGACTGGACTGGGTTTGTAGTATTTGACCTGATGTTTCGGCCACACTGTCCGTGATCTCCCGAAACGGTTGTGGGATGACATTGATTCCAGTTCCCATCTATCTCCAGTACTCTATTAGATGGCGTAGAGATCTAACTTCAACAGCAAACGACGTGGACCTGTAAAAGTTAGCTTTGTTTTGCGCACACCTCGTCCTCTTTACTATACGTTAAACAGGCCAGGGTGATTGACAGATATGGACATGTGCCCTGGTATAAGTGCTGACTTTCTAACGGTGGCCGAGCTATCAGTGGAGCTGTGAATCTGTGCATGGCAGGTCGTAGATTGAGATGTTAATGTACAAACTTGCTGTTACACTGGTCGTGTTTTTGCCTTATTTCTTACAAATAGCGGGCTAAGTCTGCCAAGGGACGACCGTTTTTCACTGGGCATAGCGTACAATCATCAAGGTCGCTGATCTATTCGAGGGAATGCATATGACCGGCCGACTGCCTCAGTGACAAACGGTGTAAGGTCGCATGGAAACTTTGAAAGCCGTGTATATGGAACATGTGTCCTTCGAACACAGAACATGAAGGCGAAAACGTCATCGATCAGATCCGGGATCCCGGCCTAGGATCTGCTATTCGCAGATCCATTCTAGTTAGGGATCCCGTTCTCCCGAACGGGATCCCTATTGTAATCGTTCTGTTTTTTCTTATTAGGGATCCCGTTCTCCCGAACGGGATCCCTATTGTAATCGTTCTGTTTTTTCTTATTATTAGGGATCCCGTTCTCCCGAACGGGATACCTATTGTTATTGTTCTGTTTTTTCTTATTATTATTATTTTTTTTTCACCGACTTTGTTAGCAGCAGAACTCAAACACCGTTCAACATAGAGGTCTCAAATTTTGTACACACAATTTGGCGGAGATTTTCCAGGGGTATATTTTTTGTTTTTTTCTTAAGTCACGTGGTTCGGCCGCCATATTGGATTTTGTATAAAACTTTTAAAAATCTTCTTCTCCAGAACCACTGAACCGATCGTTTTCAAATTTGACATGCAGCTAGTAAGTCACGAGTTCTTTAAAGTTTGCGAAAATGGTTCACTTCCGTTCAAAACTCTGGAAGCTCGCTATTGGTCGAATTTGTGACGTCACAAAAAGTTCTCAAAGTTCATATGTTCTGAACGTATTCTGATGTATCTTGAGCTGCTGATTCCGAATCTGCTTGTATTTTTTGCATATCTGTGTAACTTTTTGAGATATAAGCAAAAAACTAAAAAAAGTTACGTAACTTTAAGGACCTGTAACTCAAGAACTAAGGCAGCTAGAAATGTGCAACCTGCACCAAAGTGTAGCCCAAGACATGCTCTTTCGAGCATTCGTCAACAGATTTGAGCTCGGATCAAAAGTTTTCTCGCTAGGAGCGTTTAAATGACAACACCATTTTTTGTTTAGAAAAAGATGGGAATCCTGTTGCTTTAACATGGAGTTAGATGGGGACTGCACTGGGTTTGTAGTATTTGACATGATGCTTTCGGCTACACTGTCCGTGATCTCCAGAAACGGTTGTGCTATGACATTCAGTCCAGTTCCCATCTAACTCCAGTACTCTATTAGATGGCGTAGAGATCTAACTACAACAGCAAACGACGTGGACCTGTAAAAGTTAGCTTTGTTTTGCGCAGACCTTGTTTTCTTGACTATACGCTAACCAGGCCAGGGTGATTGACAGATATGGACATGTGCCGTGGTCCAGGTGTTGACTTTCTGACAACAGCCGAGCTATGAGTAGAGCTGTGATTCTGTGCATGGCAGGTCGTGGATTGAGACGTGGAAGTTCAAATTTGCTGTTACACGGGCTGTGTTTTTGCATTCTTCCTTACATAAAGCCAGCCAAGTCTGCCAAGGAATAACCGTTTTTCACTGGGCATAGTGTCGCATAGGGAATGACCGGCCGACTGCCTCAGTGACAAACGGTGTAAGGTCGCATGGAGACTTTAAAAGCCTTGTAGCTAGTTATGTGTTGATTTTCGACCAATAACTTATGTTCTCATATGAAAGATGAAAGCATAAAGAAAATTTGTATGTAGACTTGAAGTGAGGTTTGCGACTTCCTTGGGGACTACGTGAGATATACAATAGTGTGGGTGGTAGGGGAGATGCTGGCGAAATTTTCTAAGACTTGACCTAATTACACAAGGATTTAAACGCTAACCGTCTTCCGTCTGCGTGGTGTGACGCCTGTCAGTCATGTCAGAGTTCTATCCCAGCTTAGCCAATTTGTCAGGGGATAAAAATGTTGTGAATTTTAAGGTTTCAAGTAGGCTGCTAGGCGTAGTTCGATGTTCTGATGACGAATTTGGTTGTTTTTCCTTTGTCCGACGCATGGTTTTTTCGCCAATTGCCATCAAAGTGCGAAAAAGTGCAATTTTTGCCCATGTTTGGCCGTCACGTGACACAAAACTGCTGCAGCTGTGGAGCTGAAAATCACTGAGTACAAAGGGCAATATGCGCACTGTAGGCGTGCGTAAAATCATGGAAGTGTGTCAATAAATGTGGGAGTTGCAATGCTTCAAATATTGTCCAAAGGCCGATTGGCTATATTTGGCACTTTGACGTCCCAATGTTATATGATGCATTTTAAATGCATTTGCGACTGGGATAAAGGCACGAACAATGTAAGCATGCTACCCGACGTAGTTTAACGTCCTGATCATGAATCTGGAATTATTTCTTTCCGGAGACTCATAGTTTTGCCGCAAATGGCGATGAAAACGCGAAAAAGCGCAATTTTTCACCATATTTGGAGATCTATTGCGAGGAAACCGTAACAGCCGTAAAGCTGAAAATCACCGAGTGCAAAGCGCTAAATACGTACACTATGTGTGCCGAAAATCTTTGATCTGTGTTAACAACCACAGGACATGCAGGGGAAATGTCATCGATCCGATCCGGGATCCCGGCCTAGGATCTGCTATTCGCAGATCCATTCTAGTTATTATTATTAGGGATCCCGTTCTCCCGAACGGGATCCCTTTTGTAATTGTTCGGTTTTTTCTTATTATTATTATTATTATTATTATTATTATTTTTTTTTCACCGACCTTGTTAGCAAGGAAACTTTTTTACCGTTCAACATAGAGGTCTCAAATTTTGCACACAAATTCTGGCGGAGATTTTCCAGGGATAAATTCTCCATTTTTTTTTCATGTCACGTAGTTTTGCCGCCATGTTGGATTTTGTGTAAAACTTTTGAAAATCTTCTTCTCCAGAACCACTGAACCGATTCTTTTCAAATTTGACATGCAGCAAGTAAGTCACGAGTTCTTTAAAGTTTGCGAAAATGGTTCACTTCTGGTCAAAATTCTGGAAGTTCGCCATTGGTCGAATTTGTGACGTCACAAAAAGTTCTCAAAGTTCAATTGTTCTCAACGTATTCTGATGTGTCTTGAGCTGCTGATTCCGAATCTGATTGTATTTTCTGTATATCTGTGTAAGTTTTTGAGATATAAGCAAAAAACTCAAAAAAGTGACGTAACTTCAATGAACTGTAACTCGAGAACTATGGCAGTTAGAAATGTGCAACCTGCACGAAATTGTAGCCCAAGACATGCTCTTTTGAGCATTCGTCAACGGATTTGAGCTCCGATCAAGAGTTTTTTCGCTACAAGCGTTTTAATGACAAGACCGTTTTTTGTTTAGAAAAAGATGGGAATCCTATAGCTTTAACATGGAGTTAGATGGGGACTGGACTGGGTTTGTAGTATTTGACCTGATGCTTTCGGCTACACTGTCCGTGATCTCCCGAAACGGTTGTAGGATGACATTGATTCCAGTTCCCATCTAACTCCAGTATTCTATTAGAAGGCGTAGAGATCTAACTACAACAGCAAACGAAGTGGACCTGCAAAAGTTAGCTTTGTTTTGCGCAGGCCTTGTCTTCTTTACTATACGCTAACCAGGCCAGGGTGATTGACAGACATCGCCATGTGCTCTGGTCCAGGCGTGGATTTTCAAACAACGGCCTAGATATCAGTAGAGCTGCATGGCAGGTCGCGGATTGAGATATAAGAGTACAAACTATGATTTTTCTTCTTTCTTTCTTTTTTCTTACCGCTGATGCCTGTCAGTCATGTCAGAGTTCGATCCCAGCTTAGCCAATTTGTCAGGCGATGAAAATGTTGTCAATTTCAAGGTTTTAAGTAGGCTGCTAGGCGTAGTTGGATGTTCTGATGACGAATCTGGTGTTTTTTTTCTTTCTCCGACGCACTGTTTTTTTCGCCAGTTGCTATGAAAGTGCGAAAAAGTACAATTCTAGACCATGTTTGGAGGTCACGTGACACAAAATTGCTGCAGCTGTGGAGCTGAAAATGACTGAGTGTAAAGGGCTATATGGTTACAGTAGGCGTACTGAAAATCGTTGAACTGTCGTAATGGATGTGGGAGTTGCAGGGCTTGAAAAATTGTCGAAAGGCCGATTGGCTATGTTTGGCACTTTGACGTCCCCATGTTATATGATGCATTTTAAATGCATTTGCGACTAGGATGAACACACGAACATTGTAAGCATGCCACCAGACGTAGTTTGACGTGCTAATCATGAATTTGGGCATATTTCTTGATGGCGACGTACAGTTTTGCCGCAAATTGCGATCAAAAGGCGAAAAAGCGCAATTTTTCACTACACTGGCCGTGATCTCCCGAAACGGTTGTGGGATGACATTTAGCTATACAGTACTCTATTAGATGACGTAGTGATCTAACTACAACAGCAAACGACGTGAACATGTCAAAGTTAGCTTTGTTTTGCGCAGGCTTTGTTTTGCGCAGGCTTTGTGTTCTTTACTATACGCTAACCAGGCCAGGGTGATTGACAGACATCGCCATGTGCTGTGGTCCAGGTGTTGACTTTCTAACAACGGCCTAGATATCAGTAGAGCAGTGTGTCTGTGCATGGCAGGTCGTGGATTGAGACATGAAAGTACAAACTTTAATTGTTCTTTTGTCTATGTTTTCTCCTTCCCGTGACGCCTGTCAGTCATGTCAGAATTCGATCCCAGCTTCGGCAATTTGTCAGGCGATGAAAATGTTGTCAATTTCAATGTTTTAAATTGGCTGCTAGGCGTAGTTCGATGTTCTGATGACGAATCTGGTGGTTTTTTCCCACGCACGGTTTTGTCGCCAATTGCTATGAAAGTGTGAAAAAGTGGAATTTTCACCCATATTTGGAGGTCACGTGACAAAAAACTGCTGCAGCTGTGGAGCTGAAAATGACTAAG
The DNA here is from genome assembly GCF_032854445.1 of Liolophura sinensis. Classification (NCBI taxonomy): domain Eukaryota; kingdom Metazoa; phylum Mollusca; class Polyplacophora; order Chitonida; family Chitonidae; genus Liolophura; species Liolophura sinensis. Next base: position 373,420 of record NW_027017962.1, read on the forward strand.
TGCAAAGGGTTATATGTGTACTGTAGGCGTGCGGAAAATCATGGAAGTGTGTCAATAGATGAGGGAGTTGCAGTGCTTCAAATATTGTCCAAAGGCCGACTTGTTATATCTGGCACTTTGACGCCCCCATGTTATACGATGCATTTTAAATGCATTTGCGTCTAGGATGAAGGCACAAACATTGTAAGCATGCTACCCGACGTAGTTTGACGTCCTGATCATGAATCTGCACTTTCTGGCGACGTGTAGTTTTACCTCAAATTGTGTTGAAAACGCGAAAAAGCGCAATTCCCACCATATTTGAAGGTCTGTTAAGAGAAAACCGTTACAGCTGTAAAGCTGAAAATTACTGAGTGCAAAGCGCTACCCATGTACTCTATGTGTGCTGAAAATCTGTGATCTGTTTCAACAAACACAGGACATATACGTTTTCAAGTAATGTCCAAAGGCATATTTACCACATTTGGGACAGTTACAAGCTATGTAGTGTAATACAATGTATCGATGGGTGCGAAGAGTATGCATCATATATATGTTCTCCTATCTGTCTGGTTTGCACTGCAATAGCGATTGGCTCAACCAGTGTATCTTGTATATGTATTTCCAAAAGTTATCTTTGTTTTGCGCATGCCCATTTTTCTTTACTGTGGCCACGTTATACGTTAACTTAGTCATGTTATACGGTCCGTGTATTATTGGATCGGCAGGGCGAATACGGTCAAAGTGCTGCCGCCACTGAAATACCATACCGAAGACACCAGACACTTCAGCCAATCATTTTATAAGCTGACATCGGGCTGACGAGTCCGGTCTCCCCGCTCGAAGCTCTTAGCGCTGTGCACCATTGGAGCCAACAAGTGCTATTTTAATGCCTTTGGTACATTTTGACCTCGGGATGTACACTCTAACCAATAGGCCACCGAGGCGGTCCATATATGTTTGATAATGTGGGCACAAATTGAAAGTACATGTATTGTTTGTACACACTTTATTTAACCTAACCGCACAAGCCTCTGTCACTGTGCTGTGTAGAAATCGAAATATTTTCCAGTATATATGTGTGTGTGTTAATGCTAGTCAAGAAAGTAAACTGTTTACTTGGTGGGGATTGTTGAAAATATACAGCAACTGAATAACACCAAAGTGAAAAGTACATTTTCTTTATTCAGGTAAAGTTACATATATAGCACAACTAGTGCCGAAAAAAAGGAGTGGGGGTGGGGGACCCGTGAACGGTTAGAAAATCGACAGAATTGAAATAGATAAATGACCATTCGAAAATGTGAGACGACCCCGTAAGGGTGAAGTCGCATTTGAGCGCCCGCGTGACTCGCTCGGCGGGAAAGCCAGGATTGCATGCATGTCCTCAAAAGTGCAGTCTTTCCATGGTCGAACTTTCCTTGGGAGAAACAATCACTGATTAAGAGTTCTGCCCTTTGGATTTACTTTGCCATAACACAGTTATACCAATCGTACATAAACAAGCTAAATGAAAATGACGCTTACTGAGGCTCGACGGAAAAGAACTCTTCACAGTACATGATAAAAATTAAAATGCTTCGTACTGTATAATCGCTCAATAACGACCTTTCTCTTGGTTTATATCTTCTGTTACAAAACTTAATTCATCCTACAGTGTCGTCTCACACAACAACAAAATATAACATCAAATATTACATTCACGGTCGAATATACCGTACAAAACATACTTGACTAATCTGCTACTACATATACGATATAAGCCGTCTTCTGTATCATCCAGGAAATATGTCGGCTATATTCGGATAAAGTGTACATTTCATTCATGAATCGACCGTGCTTTGAATTTGGTCAAAAAATACATGTCCGAAAAATTCTGTTCACAAAAATGTAATTTGGCTGTCACCCAATCCGTACATCAATGAAAATGAATATGGCTGCCTAAAAATTTAGTTTCATACTTTTCAAAAGGGTATTCAAAGGCAACATAACTGATGGATCAAAACGTATTTAACCATTTCAGCACCAATCACAAAATCACTTTTATCAGATATTTTTTATGTCATTGCATTTTATTGTACTGTACGTTAAATGATCATATACCAAAATGTCACAAAAAGTGGGTGGCAACCATGGTGAGAGGGGTGAACCAGAGTTGAACGCCTTGGTTGCCCGCCAGAGCGACTAAAAAAATCCACTGTAATTGTACTTACAAAAATCAGAGATGTCCATACTTTGGGGTATGTCTTTATTTACTTATTCGATTGGTGTTTACGCCGTGCTAAAGAATATTTCACTTATACGACGGCAGCCAGCATTATGGTGGGAGGAAACCGGGCTCTAGGGAAACCCACGACCTTCTGCAGGTTGCTGTCGGACCTTTCCACTTATAGCCAGAGCTTTCCACTTACAAACAGAGAAGAAGATAGCATAAGCTGGAGTTGAACTCACAGAGATTTGTGGTATGTAAGGCGAATATATATATTACCTCAATTTTGAATTACAGTTTCAGTTTCGCATACATGATGGTGTTACGGTACAGTTAGTGAAGTATCTACAAGACAGTTCATTCAGGTGTTACCACCAATAAATGTTACTATCATAAAGGGCTTGTTACACGTGGCTCACATCCGGAATGGTTAATACCTGAATTAGAAATAGCGAAAGTTTTCTGTAGCTGTTATAGGTCATCATTTAATTCAATCTAGATGTTGTATCTTCAACTTTCCAGCCAGCCGATAGCTTCTGTGATCTGGCGATTTTCTTGATTTGCCACACGAATTATGCTTCCCAGCACACCTAACATTTTACCATCCTTCTCAGCAGATCTAACCATATAAGATAGATTTGTCAAGTTGTCATAAAAAGAAACCACATGCGCAAGTTCTTCGCAGTATTAGTGTTCTAGAGGTAACATTTGTTTAGATGGAAGTGTTACTCTCCATCACCCACAGTGATACTGACTTAAGATGGCATATACGACTTTTGAGTTCTTTGCTGCCATTTTGTTCCATTTTTGCGGGATATACTGGTCCATTCCATAAGGTCCTGAGCCGCCAGTGTCTATCCGAAGATAAACGCAGAGTGGTAATGGTGAGAGGAGGAGAGCACCTGAAAATAGTCATATTTTAACATTAACATGAAACCAGTGAAGACAATTCAATCAAACACAGTGTCACTTTAAGAGACTTTCAGTCTGATGAACTAGCTTTATAAACAAGCGATTCCCTGAAGTCATCTTAACGCCCACAATATTCTATTCATAAGACTGTTACAGCTGTACCTGGATATATCTACTCTGCCTTTGCACGTGTGTTATTTTAGCTAATATATATTTTCTCCTGTCTTTTAAGTTACATGTAATGGGGTTAATCAAAGCTGGTTTTGAGACATTCATTTATATTACATGAAAGTTCCAGATCACAAATTCATTCACGAGATTAAGATTTTGAACGAAGATTTATCCAGTAGTTTTACAGGAATAGTGGCAAGTCACTGATAACTTCTCACTTGTATTATACTGCGGTGGACTGCAGGAGGTGTCCAACAAATGATGTCCAATAGCATGTTTCTGCCATAATCGTCCACCTTGCCACCAAGACCCTCAGAAATTGATCACTGAAGTGCCTGTTATGCACAAAATTCTGTCATTAATTTCTTTCTTTCTGACCAACGTTTTAAATGGGTTGGCTGTAGAAATAAATTTAGGAAACATAGGTTTATTTTCAACACAATAATCAGCAGAGATGAATTAATCAATCTAAAATTCTTTCATAATCTGATCTCCCATCAAATCTAATGTTAAAGAGGCCCCGTCAGAGGCATGTGTTTACACCTAATGGCTAGTGAGCGTAATATGTTATAGTCCGAGCATAACATTACAAGTGTAAATTAGCATGTCAAATACCAAAGAGGAAGATGTCATAAACATTTTAAACTACATACACGACATACTTACATTAACTAGAAGACAACTGGGATACAATTTGAGCTGCATCGATAAGCACTGAATTTCTGGGATTCACTTCACAGGAAGTTGCAGTTGCAGATATCAAAAGTTTTTTTCTCCCACAAGCTCCAGTGCCAACAATTACTGAGATTTCCATGACCTAAGCTCCTGTAAAAGAACAAATCAAGTACACTAAACACAACTATGTACATTACCCGATTAAGCTATGTACAAAAGTTTTTTCCCATTTTAACGGTTTTTAAGTGGGTTCTTTTTTTTTGAGGATGACTGAATGAGTGAGTAATTTGTGTTCGATGTAATGTTTAGAACATCATTTCAGTCATTGGACAAAGCGATCTCCAAATATCTTTAGGGGGCTGACTTATTGAGCGACACTGGTTCATATGAATGATAATATTTCCTACAAAGATACTTACCTTTAGTTACAGCACACTGGCCCACACTGCTTGGGATTCAGGCAGTATGATAGTCAGTAATGCATTTGCTCCAGGCAGTACAATAGCCTGTATTCCGTCAGTTTAATGCCTCAAGTTCAATATGGCCAAGCAGTAATATATTTGGTACTACTTTAAAATAACCTGTAATGCTTTCATTTTAGCATAGCCACCCATTACAATAGCCGGTACTACTTTACTTGTAATATAAGCCGGCAGTACAATAGCCGGTACTGTATTAGTTTTAGAATAGGTAGGCACTACAATATCTGGTACTGCTTCCCTTTCAGTACAGCCAGGCAGAACGATAGCTGGCACTGCTTTTAGTTTCACTTTAAGTATAGCCAGGCGGTACAATAGCCAGTATTGCTTTAGCTTAGGTATAGCCAAGCAGTACAATAGCCGATACTGTTTCAGTAAAGTCAGGCAGTACGATAGCCAGTACTGTTTCAGTTTCAGTATAGCCAGGCAGTACGACAGCTGGTACTGCTTTAGTTTCAGTATAGCCAGGCAGTATAATATCCGGTACATCTTCAGTTTCAGTGAAGCCAGGCAATACAATAGCCAGTACTGCTTTAGTTTCAGTATAGCCAGGCAGTACAACAGCCGGTACAGCTTTAGTTTCTGTATAGCCAGGCAGTACAATAACCTGAATTGCTTCAGTTTCAGTAAAGTCTGGCAGTACGATAGCTGGTACTGTTTCAGTTTCAGTAAAGCCATGCAGTACCACAGCCAGTACTGCTTTAGTTTCAGTATAGCCAGGCAGTACAATATCCGGTACATCTTCAGTTTCAGTAAAGTCAGGGAGTATGATAGCCGGTACTGCTTCAGTTTCAGTAAAGCCAGGCAGTACAATAGCCGGTACTGGTTTAGTTTCAGTATAGCCAAACAGTACAATAGCCGGTACTGCTTTAGTTTCAGTAAAGTCAGGCAGTACGATAGCCGGTACTGCTTTAGTTTCAGTATAGCCAGACAGTACAATAGCCGGTACTGGTTTAGTTTCAGTAAAGTCAGGCAGTACGATAGCCGGTACTGCTTTAGTTTCAGTAAAGTCAGGCAGTACGATAGCCGGTACTGCTTTAGTTTCAGTATAGCCAGACAGTACAATAGCCGGTACTGGTTTAGTTTCAGTAAAGTCAGGCAGTACGATAGCCGGTACTGCTTTAGTTTCAGTAAAGCCAGGCAGTATGATAGCCGGTAATGCTTTAGTTTCAGTATAGCCAGACAGAA
>NW_027017964.1:302500-315000 GCF_032854445.1 Liolophura sinensis
TACACACATACATACATACACACTTACATACATACATACATACATACACACACACACACATACATACATACATACATACATACATACATACATACATACATATATACACAAATACATATATACACAAATACATATATACATACATACATAAACACACACATACATACATACATACATAGATACATACATACATACATACATACATACATACATACATACATACATATATACACAAATACATATATACACAAATACATATATACATACATACATACATACATACATACATACATACATACACACTTACATACATACATACATACATACATACATACATACATACATACATATATACACAAATACATATATACACAAATACATATATACATACATACATAAACACACACATACATACATACATACATAGATACATACATACATACATACATACATACATACATACACACATACATACATACATACATACATACATACATACATACATACGTACATACATAAATACAAACAAAAATACATACATACATACATACATACATACATACATATATACACAAATACATATATACATACATACATACACACACATACATACATAATACATACATACATACATACATAATACATATATACATACATACATACATACATACATACATACATACATAATACATATATACATACATTGAAGGCATGGGTTGAGAGATAGATTTCCCCCACAAATATTTTCTTAAAATTGTTTTATCCAACTTCTAGTTTTTTGTGAATAATCTACATGCATTGCTGATTGAGCATGCCAAGTTGGAATGGTGTGTGTGTGAAATTAAAGGAATCATATCCAAATCTAATTGCCGATTTTCACCCGTTAACATTGAAATACAGGTATGACACATAGTTTCCCCCAACAAATATTTTCTTAAAATTTTTTTATCCAAATTCTGGTTATTTGTCAATAATCTACATGCATCGCTGATTGAGCATGTGAATTTAGAATGGTGTGTGTGTGAAATTAAAGAAATTGTGTCCAAATCTGTATGCATATTTGCATCGGTCAACCTCGAAATGGAGGTAGGACACATACTTGTCCCTCCATAAATTTTTTTCTAAAAGTCTTATCGAACTGCTGTTTCTTTGTGAGTAATGTACATGCATTGCTGATTGAGCATGGCAGTTTTGAATAGTGTGTGTGTAAAATTAAAGGAATGGTGTACAAATCTGAATGCAGATTTGCACGCCTCAACATTGAAATACAGGTATGACACATAGTTTCCCCCAACAAATATTTTCTTAAAATTTTTTTATCCAAATTCTGGTTATTTGTGAATAATCTACATGCATCGCTGATTGAGCATGTGAATTTAGAATGGTGTGTGTGTGAAATTAAAGAAATTGTGTCCAAATCTGTATGCATATTTGCATCGGTCAACCTCGAAATGGAGGTAGGACACATACTTGTCCCTCCATAAATTTTTTTCTAAAAGTCTTATCGAACTGCTGTTTGTTTGTGAGTAATGTACATGCATTGCTGATTGAGCATGGCAGTTTTGAATAGTGTGTGTGTGAAATTAAAGGAATGGTATACAAATCTGAATGCAGATTTGCACGCCTCAACATTAAAATACAGGTATGACACATAGTTTCCCGCACCAAATAATGTTTTACAAATGGTTATAGGGTTAACTTCTGATTAGTTAAGAATAATCTACATGCATTGCTGATTGAGCGTGTCAATTTTGAATGTTGTGTGTGTGAAATAAAAGGTGTCATGAAATAATAAAAGAAAAAGTGGATGAGTAAATAATAACGTCGACTGTACCAGAGTTGTCTCCCCTCCTGTGTTAAGCAGTAGGTCTAATGAGGGCAAGTGATTGGACGGTGATTATGGCCTTAGTTACCCATGGAATTGGTTGAATTTTGACAGGTGATTACCAAAGGCCAATTTCTACCATCTGTGTGAGTTTGGTGGATTTGCAATGAGTTGAAGGGGCTAATTGGCGTAATTTAGTGCCCCACATTGTGAACCGTTAACATTAAAGGCCTAGGTTGAGAAATAGATTTCCCCCACAAATATTTTCTTAAAATTTTTTTATCCAACTTCTAGTTATTTGTGAATAATCTACATGCATTGCTGATTGAGCATGCCAAGTTGGAATGGTGTGTGCGTAAAATTAAAGGAATCATATCCAAATCTGTATGCAGATTTGCACCTTCAACATTGAAATACAGGTATGACACATAGTTTGCCCCAACAAAAGTTTTCTTAAAAATTTTTTATCCAAATTCTGGTTATTTGTAAATAATCTACATACATTGCTGATTCAGCATGTAAATTTTGAATGGTGTGTGTGTAAAATTAAAGAAATTATATACAAATCTGAGTGCAGATTTGCACCCATCAACACTGAAATACAGGTATAACACATAGTTTCCCCCTTCAAATATTTTCTTAAAAGTGTTTTATCCACCTTCTGGTTGTTTGTGAATAATCTACATGAATTGCTGATTCTGCATGGGTGTGTGGAAAATGTAAGGCATTAGGTCCAAACCTGAATGCACATTTGCTCCCATCAACATTTAAGACATGGCTTGAGAGATAGATTTCCCCCCCAAATATTTTCTTAGAAGTGTTTTATCCAACTTCTGCTTATTGTGAATAATCTATATGCATTGTTGATTGAGCATGTCGAGTCTGAAAGGTGTGTGTGTAAAATTAAAGGAATCATGTCCAGATCTGAATGAACATTTGCACCCATCAACATTGAAGACATGCCTTGAGAGATAGATTTTCTCCCCAAATATTTTTGTAACATATATGTATGTATGTATGGGCCTATGTTTTTAGATAGCCCCAATGTTAAAGCACTGAGGCCAATGTTATTAGATAGAGGTCAGAAACTCTTTTTCCCTGACTGACCTCAAACTTTGATACCAGGGGTAATCGAGGTCGTAGATCATAAATCCGAGGTCACTTTTGAACTCTGCCTAAATCTTGACTTCAAAAATGAAGTCTCAATCTGTAAAGCGTCATTTTGGAGGTCAAGGTCGAAATCAAGATCAAATTTGACCTCGGATTCTTGATCTACGACCTCGATTACCCCCTGTATTAAATTTACAGGTCAATCGGAGAAAAAAAGTTTGGGACCAATTTTTTTGTCAAAGGGGGGTACCCTTAGGCGAAAAATCGGTCGAAAACTTTTTGTCTTCGATTGACCTCAAATTTTGATACCAGGAGTAATCAAGGTCACAGATTACGAATATGAGGTCAGTTTTGACCTTGACACTGACCTTGACCTTCAAAATGGCGGTCGAAATTTTGACCTTCACTTTGAACACTTCTAACCAAATCCCTAATTGATCCTTGACCTTGAGTTTTTGACAGATAATGCTCCAATGACCTTAGAGTCGAAGTATACCCTTTTATTTGACTTCCAATCTTTAACCTAGTTTTCAAATAGTGCATTCCGATTGTACTATCTAAAACAAAGGCCAGAGGGCAAAAATCAAATCCAGGGTCAGGAAATAACTTAAAGGTCCCTGGGGCATTAAATATCAAAAAGTCAAGGTCGTGCGTCAGTTAGGGAGTTTTTGAAAGGTTTTCAAAGTTGGGGTCAAAATTTCAACCTCCATTTTGAAGGTTAAGATGGAAGTTGAGGTCAAAACCGACCTCATATTCGTGATCTACGACCTTGATTACCCTTTGAGTCAACGTTTGAGGTTGATCGAAAAAAAAAAGTTTTGGACCCATTTTCCAGGTTAAAGCATAGGGCCAGTGTTATTAGATAGCTCCAATGTTAAAGCAATGGGGCCCATGTTATTAGATAGAGGTCAGAAACTCTTTTTCCCTGACTGACCTCAAACTTTGATACCAGGGGTAATCGAGGTCGTAGATCATAAATCCGAGGTCACTTTTGAACTCTGCCTAAATCTTGACTTCAAAAATGAAGTCTCAATCTGTAAAGCGTCATTTTGGAGGTCAAGGTCGAAATCAAGATCAAATTTGACCTCGGATTCTTGATCTACGACCTCGATTACCCCCTGTATTAAATTTACAGGTCAATCGGAGAAAAAAAGTTTGGGACCAATTTTTTTGTCAAAGGGGGTACCCTTAGGCGAAAAATCGGTCGAAAACTTTTTGTCTTCGATTGACCTCAAATTTTGATACCAGGAGTAATCAAGGTCACAGATTACGAATATGAGGTCAGTTTTGACCTTGACACTGACCTTGACCTTCAAAATGGCGGTCGAAATTTTGACCTTCACTTTGAACACTTCTAACCAAATCCCTAATTGATCCTTGACCTTGAGTTTTTGACAGGTAATGCTCCAATGACCTTAGAGTCGAATTATACCCTTTTATTTGACTTCCAATCTTTAACCTAGTTTTCAAATAGTGCATTCCGATTGTACTATCTAAAACAAAGGCCAGAGGGCAAAAATCAAATCCAGGGTCAGGAAATAACTTAAAGGTCCCTGGGGCATTAAATATCAAAAAGTCAAGGTCGTGCGTCAGTTAGGGAGTTTTTAAAAGGTTTTCAAAGTTGGGGTCAAAATTTCAACCTCCATTTTGAAGGTTAAGATGGAAGTTGAGGTCAAAACCGACCTCATATTCGTGATCTACGACCTTGATTACCCTTTGAGTCAACGTTTGAGGTTGATCGAAAAAAAAAAGTTTTGGACCCATTTTCCAGGTTAAAGCATAGGGCCAATGTTATTAGATAGCTACAATGTTAAAGCAATGGGGCCCATGTTATTAGATAGAGGTCAGAAACTCTTTTTCCCTGACTGACCTCAAACTTTGATACCAGGGCTAATCGAGGTCGTAGATCACGAATCCGAGATCAGATCTGACCTTGACCTCGACCTTGACCTTCAAAATGCGATCTTGAGGGATGGTAACATAAACCAAAGAAAGGCAGATAGCTCACTAGCCCTAATATTTTTTTTTTTTAATTTTTTAATCCAATTTTTATTTATTTGTGAATAAAGTTGATGCCTTGCTGATTCACCACGTCAATTTTCAAAGCTGTGTGTGTAAAATTAAAGAAGTTATTTCCAAATTCATATGCACATTGTCAGCCGTTAACATTGAAGGCATGGGTTGAGAGATAGATTTCGCCCACAAATATTTTCTTAAAATTGTTTTATCCAACTTCTAGTTATTTGTAAATAATCTACATGCATTGCTGATTGAGCATGCCAAGTTGGAATGGTGTGTGTGTAAAATTAAAGCAATCATGTCCAGATCTGAATAAACATTTGCACCCATCAACATTGAAATCCATGTATAACACATAGTTTCCCCCAACAAATATTTTCTTAAAAATTTTTTATCCAAATTCTGGTTATTTGTGAATAATCTACATGCATCGCTGATTGAGCATGTGAATTTAGAATGGTGTGTGTGTGAAATTAAAGAAATTGTGTCCAAATCTGTATGCATATTTGCATCGGTCAACCTCGAAATGGAGGTAGGACACATACTTGTCCCTCCATAAAATTTTTTCTAAAAGTCTTATCGAACTGCTGTTTGTTTGGGAGTAATGTACATGCATTGCTGATTGAGCATGGCAGTTTTGAATAGTGTGTGTGTAAAATTAAAGGAATGGTATACAAATCTGAATGCAGATTTGCACGCCTCAACATTGAAATACAGGTATGACACATAGTTTCCCCCAACAAATATTTTCTTAAAAATTTTTTATCCAAATTCTGGTTATTTATGAATAATCTACATGCATTGCTGATTGAACATGCCAGTTTTGAATGGTATGTGTGTGAAATTAAAGGAATTATGTCCAAATCTAATTGCTGTTTTGCACCCATTAACATTAAAATACAGGTATGACACATAGTTTCCCCCACCAAATAATGTTTTACAAATGGTTATAGAACTTCTGATTAGTTAAGAATAATCTACATGCATTGCTGATTGAGCGTGTCAATTTTGAATGTTGTGTGTGTGAAATAAAAGGTGTCATGAAATAATAAAAGAAAAAGTGGATGAGTAAATAAAAACGTCGACTGTACCAGAGTTGTCTCCCCTCCTGTGTTAAGCAGTAGGTCTAATGAAGGCAAGTGATTGGACGGTGATTAGGCCTTAGTTACCCATGGAATTGGTTGAATTTTGACAGGTGATTACCAAAGGTAATGTTCTACCATCTGTGTGAGTTTGGTGGATTTGCAATGAGTTGAAGGGGCTAATTGGCGTAATTTAGTGCTGCACATTGTGAACCGTTAACATTAAAGGCCTAGGTTGAGAAATAGATTTCCCCCACAAATATTTTCTTAAAATTTTTTTATCCAACTTCTAGTTATTTGTGAATAATCTACATGCATTGCTGATTGAGCATGCCAAGTTGGAATGGTGTGTGTGTAAAATTAAAGGAATCATATCCAAATCTGTATGCAGATTTGCACCTTCAACTTTGAAATACAGGTATGACACATAGTTTCCCCCAACAAATATTTTCTTAAAAATTTTTTATCCAAATTCTGGTTATTTGTGAATAATCTACATGCATCGCTGATTGAGCATGTGAATTTAGAATGGTGTGTGTGTGAAATTAAAGAAATTGTGTCCAAATCTGTATGCATATTTGCATCGGTCAACCTCGAAATGGAGGTAGGACACATACTTGTCCCTCCATAAATTTTTTTCTAAAAGTCTTATCGAACTGCTGTTTGTTTGGGAGTAATGTACATGCATTGCTGATTGAGCATGGCAGTTTTGAACAGTGTGTGTGTAAAATTAAAGGAATGGTATACAAATCTGAATGCAGATTTGCACGCCTCAACATTGAAATACAGGTATGACACATAGTTTCCCCCAACAAATATTTTCTTAAAAATTTTTTATCCAAATTCTGGTTATTTGTGAATAATCTACATGCATCGCTGATTGAGCATGTGAATTTAGAATGGTGTGTGTGTGAAATTAAAGAAATTGTGTCCAAATCTGTATGCATATTTGCATCGGTCAACCTCGAAATGGAGGTAGGACACATACTTGTCCCTCCATAAAATTTTTTCTAAAAGTCTTATCGAACTGCTGTTTGTTTGGGAGTAATGTACATGCATTGCTGATTGAGCATGGCAGTTTTGAATAGTGTGTGTGTAAAATTAAAGGAATGGTATACAAATCTGAATGCAGATTTGCACGCCTCAACATTGAAATACAGGTATGACACATAGTTTCCCCCAACAAATATTTTCTTAAAAATTTTTTATCCAAATTCTGGTTATTTGTGAATAATCTACATGCATCGCTGATTGAGCATGTGAATTTAGAATGGTGTGTGTGTGAAATTAAAGAAATTGTGTCTAAATCTGTATGCATATTTGCATCGGTCAACCTCGAAATGGAGGTAGAACACATACTTGTCCCTCCATAAAATTTTTTCTAAAAGTCTTATCGAACTGCTGTTTGTTTGGGAGTAAGGTACATGCATTGCTGATTGAGCATGGCAGTTTTGAATAGTGTGTGTGTAAAATTAAAGGAATGGTATACAAATCTGAATGCAGATTTGCACGCCTCAACATTGAAATACAGGTATGACACATAGTTTCCCCCAACAAATATTTTCTTAAAAATTTTTTATCCAAATTCTGGTTATTTATGAATAATCTACATGCATTGCTGATTGAGCATGCCAGTTTTGAATGGTATGTGTGTGAAATTAAAGGAATTATGTCCAAATCTAATTGCTGTTTTGCACCCATTAACATTAAAATACAGGTATGACACATAGTTTCCCCCACCAAATAATGTTTTACAAATGGTTATAGAACTTCTGATTAGTTAAGAATAATCTACATGCATTGCTGATTGAGCGTGTCAATTTTGAATGTTGTGTGTGTGAAATAAAAGGTGTCATGAAATAATAAAAGAAAAAGTGGATGAGTAAATAAAAACGTCGACTGTACCAGAGTTGTCTCCCCTCCTGTGTTAAGCAGTAGGTCTAATGAAGGCAAGTGATTGGACGGTGATTAGGGCCTTAGTTACCCATGGAATTGGTTGAATTTTGACAGGTGATTACCAAAGGTAATGTTCTACCATCTGTGTGAGTTTGGTGGATTTGCAATGAGTTGAAGGGGCTAATTGGCGTAATTTAGTGCTGCACATTGTGAACCGTTAACATTAAAGGCCTAGGTTGAGAAATAGATTTCCCCCACAAATATTTTCTTAAAATTTTTTTATCCAACTTCTAGTTATTTGTGAATAATCTACATGCATTGCTGATTGAGCATGCCAAGTTGGAATGGTGTGTGTGTAAAATTAAAGGAATCATATCCAAATCTGTATGCAGATTTGCACCTTCAACTTTGAAATACAGGTATGACACATAGTTTCCCCCAACAAATATTTTCTTAAAAATTTTTTATCCAAATTCTGGTTATTTGTGAATAATCTACATGCATCGCTGATTGAGCATGTGAATTTAGAATGGTGTGTGTGTGAAATTAAAGAAATTGTGTTCAAATCTGTATGCATATTTGCATCGGTCAACCTCGAAATGGAGGTAGGACACATACTTCTCCCTCCATAAATTTTTTTCTAAAAGTCTTATCGAACTGCTGTTTGTTTGGGAGTAATGTACATGCATTGCTGATTGAGCATGGCAGTTTTGAATAGTGTGTGTGTAAAATTAAAGGAATGGTATACAAATCTGAATGCAGATTTGCACGCCTCAACATTGAAATACAGGTATGACACATAGTTTCCCCCAACAAATATTTTCTTAAAAATTTTTTATCCAAATTCTGGTTATTTGTGAATAATCTACATGCATTGCTGATTGAGCATGTGAATTTAGAATGGTGTGTGTGTGAAATTAAAGAAATTGTGTCCAAATCTGTATGCATATTTGCATCGGTCAACCTCGAAATGGAGGTAGGACACATACTTGTCCCTCCATAAAATTTTTTCTAAAAATCTTATCGAACTGCTGTTTGTTTGGGAGTAATGTACATGCATTGCTGATTGAGCATGGCAGTTTTGAATAGTGTGTGTGTAAAATTAAAGGAATGGTATACAAATCTGAATGCAGATTTGCACGCCTCAACATTGAAATACAGGTATGACACATAGTTTCCCCCAACAAATATTTTCTTAAAAATTTTTTATCCAAATTCTGGTTATTTGTGAATAATCTACATGCATTGCTGATTGAGCATGTGAATTTAGAATGGTGTGTGTGTGAAATTAAAGAAATTGTGTCCAAATCTGTATGCATATTTGCATCGGTCAACCTCGAAATGGAGGTAGGACACATACTTGTCCCTCCATAAAATTTTTTCTAAAAGTCTTATCGAACTGCTGTTTGTTTGGGAGTAATGTACATGCATTGTTGATTGAGCATGCCGGTTTTGAATGGCGTGTGTGTGAATTTAAAGGGATCATCTCCAGATCTGAATTTACCTGTGCACCCCTCAACCTTAAAATACAGGTATGACACATAGTTTCCCCCACCAAATACTTTTTTCAAATTTTGTTATGGAACTTCTGATTGGTTGTGAATAATCTACATACATTGCTTATTAAGCATGTCAATTTTGAATGTTGTGTGTGTAAAATTAAGGGTGTCATGAAATAATAAATGGAATAGTGGATGTGCAAATAATAACGTCGACGGTACCAGAGTTGTCTCCCCTCCTGTGTTAAGCGCTAGGCCTAATTACGGCAAGTGATTTGACGTTGATTAGGGCCTTACTTACCCATGGAATTGGTTGAATTTTGACAGGTGATTACCAAAGGTAGGGTTCTACCATCTGAGTGAGTTTGGTGGAATTGCAATGAGTTGAAGGGGCTAATTGGCGTAATTTAGTGCTGTTCTGTTTGAAATGGGCTATATATTCAGGGGTGGATAAAGGTGGGTGGTGTCGTGTCGAGTTCCGTATTCCGTTAATTCCTTTCCGATGGTGCTGAAATTTAACAGCTAAGTAGACAACTAATTGTGCCAGATACCTACGGAGTGCTATGGAACTGAGATGAGCAGATGATGAGTACAGTGTGTTAGAATGTGAATATGTGGGGAATCTGGACACCAAGGTCTTCAAGTTGCAAAAACAGAGGTACACATCCCAAGGCAGGATTCGATCCGGGTATCACGCCACCTCTTTTACATAATATCTACACATGTAGGGATGCACTTTTGCAACTTCATGCTTGTCATATCCATAGATACATACATACTTGCATACATACATACATACATACATACATACATACGTACATACATCCCCGATTCCCCAAATTCCGAGAGTATATGTCGCACATCAGCGACACTTTACCATACATTCACACACCACAAGTCGCACATCGGCCACAAATTCCCGACAGCCAAATTACACTACTCCCACACTAGCCACAAATTCCACTACAGTCAACCGTCAACACCCACACATACATCATAATCACTCTTCGGTCACAAATCTGTGACACTTCCCCGTATTCTGCATAGGCGAAGAGGGATTGGCAGTTCGACACATTCCCCACATTTCCAGATTCCCGACATATTCACATTCTAACACACTGTACTCATCATCTGCTCATCTCAGTTCCATAGCACTCCGTAGGTATCTGGCACAATTAGTTGTCTACTTAGCTGTTAAATTTCAGCACCATCGGAATGGAATTAACGGAATACGGAACTCGACACGACACCACCCACCTTTATCCACCCCTGAATATATAGCTCATTTCCTACAGAACGGCACTAAATTAGTTCATACTCAGTTTCAACTCCTTGCAATTCTACCAAACTCACTCAACCTGTCAAAATTCAACCAATTTCATGGGTAACTAAGGCCCTAATCACCGTTCAATCACTTGCCGTCATTCAGCCTATCTCTTAACACAGAAAGGGAGACAACTCTGGTACAGTCAACGTTATCACAGATTTTAAAAAATCATATAAAATCGTCCATTTCACTGACGATCTTTATGTATGAATATGTGATGGCCTGAATACCTGGCAGTCGTTCCACGGCATCTTTGCTGATCTGAGAACTTTGACCCACTGTTTGGATATCCCATTCCGAATGTACCATTTAAAAAAAAAAGTATAGCACACAGATCAAAGATCAAAGTCTAGATCGAATGTAAAGTCATTGGGGCGTCCATTGGTAACTAGGAGCGTGACCTCCACGCACTTCTCACATGATTCGTTTTAGGTCAAACGGCATAACTTTGAATTTCTAGGTCAAGGTCAAATTCAAGGTCAAATTTGACCTCGGATTCGAGAGCTGCGACCTCGATTACCCAAAGGTAGAATCCACTTCCGGTCCGATCCGCCCATTACAAAAGGCCGAAATTCAAAATGGCCGACCTGAAAAAAGATCACCCGCCCAAAAATGGCCGAAAATTGGACTCAGCCGGTGAAATTTGGTACCATTGGAAATCTCTCACCGAGATCTAGGTGTGTGTAAAATTTGGGCCGGATCGACCAAAAATTGGTCTCACAGTGCCAGTCTGACAAACAAGACAGTGTTGTTAATATGCCCGTGAACAAGGGGTCGGTCTGAAAGGCCACTCCAAACATCCAAAATTTTTATTTACCGTTCGATTTGGACCAAATTTGGTACTGACACCCATGGGAGTCAAGGACCAAACATATTCGAAGGTCAAGGTCGGGGGTCGCCGCGATCAAGGTCAACGACCCCTTTTTATGTACATGCCTAGGGATAGAGCTAGGGTTTGTGTTGGAAAGGGGAATGCCCCGGAAGTTGCCCAAAAACGTGATGTCCTGAAAGGTATTCGAGATCGAGGATGACGAATCTGAGGTTGGATCCGACCTCGACCTCGACCTTGACCTCTAAAAATTCGATCAAAATTTTAAATCCCACTTTGAAAATTCTTTAAAAATTTGCCGATAAAGTTAGGATCTTGACCTTTTGACACCTGATGACGACGTAATCTCTTCGTTGAAACATGACCTTGTTATTGACCTTTGACCTCTGATATACTTTTTAGACAGTGCATTTGGAATGTACTATCTGCAAAGTAGATGGTGGGTTAAAAGTCATTGAAAAGGTAATGAATCGATGTCAAGGTCATGCGGTCATGACATATCAAAAGATAAAGGTCATAGGTTAAGAAGGGATTTTTAAAAAAATTTTCGAATTCGAAATCAAATTTTGACCGCCGATTTAAAAGTAAAGATGGAGGTTGGGGTCAAAACTGACCTCATATTCGTGACCTCCGACCTCGATTACCCCCTGTATGAAATTTTTAGGTCAATCGGAGAAAAAAAGTGATGCACCTATTTTTTGACCCAATGTTAACCTTATGGTTTAAAAATGGCGGGAAAATTTTTTGTCTCCGATTGACCTCAAACTTTATTACCAAAGGTAATCCAGGTCGTAGATTACGAATCCGAGGTTGCTTTTAAACTTCAAATCAATCTTGACTTCGAAAATGAAGTCTGAATGATTCCATCGTCATTTTGAAGGTCAAGGTCGAAGTAATATTCAATTCTGACCTC